>NW_022437003.1:3243840-3251194 GCF_009761245.1 Sapajus apella | reverse complement strand
CCAAAAAAAAAAAAAAAAAAAAAAAAAAAAAAAAAAAAATAGCTGGGCGTGGTGGCGCATGCCTGTAATCCCAGGTACTTGGGAGTCGGAGGCAGAAGAATTGCTTGAATGTGGAGGGTGGAGGGTGCAGCGAGCCGAGATCATGCCACTGCACTCCAGCCTGCGCAACAAAGCGAGACCCCATTGCAGAATTAATGAATGAGTAAATGAATAAAGCAAGCAAGCTACAGTAGCATTCCCTTTTAAAATGCCAGTTAGGTAATTACCTTTTGGAATCAAGTGGAGGCCTCACTAAGAAGGGTAGAGTATTTCTCTGTGAGGCCAGGAGGCTGTTGTTAGGTAAGAGCAAACGCTTAGAGACGACATTGTTGGCCTCTGGCATTGCTGTGGGAGGGTTCAAAGTGGACAGACACGTGTCTTCCTCTTTTCTGTCGCCCTCCTTTCTGCCTGCAATGCCCCTTTGGTGTCCAACTGGCAAGAGTGGATAAATAATTTGTATCATAGTGTCAGACTCCTCAGAAACCCATAAAGATTTCTTAAAGGCTTTGGATCTGATACCTTTCTGAATTAAGCCCTAAATTATTATGAATGTGAACCCAGGGTGTATGTCTTGCCTCTGGTGTGTGTGCTGCCGTACTTTGAAGCAGAATGATTTGTGGGTCATTTTACCAGTCCTTTCTCTTTTTTGGTCAAATGCAGATGGCATGGAGGAAATGGAAAGTTCTAGGCAGTTTTAGAACCACTGCAAGATGACTCTAATGGGCGGATAAATTTAGTAGACAGAATAAGTGGTTAGTTTCTTGGACCTCAGTTTTCTAATCTGTAAAATCAGGAGATGCATCAAAGCTTCTTTCTATCTTTTTTTTTTTTTTTTGAGACGGAGTTTCGCTCTTGTTACCCAGGCTGGAATGCAATGGCGCCTTCTCGGCTCACCGCAACCTCCGCCTCCTGGGTTCAGGCAATTCTCCTGCCTCAGCCTCCTGAGTAGCTGGGACTACAGGCACGCGCCACCATGCCCAGCTAATTTTTTGTATTTTTAGTAGAGACGGGGTTTCACCATGTTGACCAGGATGGTCTCGATCTCTTGACCTCGTGATCCACCCGCCTCGGCCTCCCAAAGTGCTGGGATTACAGACTTGAGCCACTGCGCCCGGCTTCTTTCTATCTTTAAATTCTGTAATTCTTTGAGAATTGCGTAGCGTGTATAACATTTATGGGAAGTAAAGTTGAAGGCACTAAAAAGAGGCAGAAATCAGGTTCTCACTCACAGGGCTGCTTTTTCAGCCTCGTCTCTGCCAATCCAAACCTTGTTAAAACTACCATGTGGCAAGAGATGATGTCCTATTATCCTTCTTTCACTCGAGAATGCTTCAGCTGTATAGATCTATCGAAGCAGTTGTTACACTGGTGAGTTTCCCCATATCCATCAGCAGAAGAAAATCCATCACCCTTTTGACTACTTTTTCCTCTCCAAGAAAATGATCTTTAAGAGAATGACATGTAATATAGACTTGACTATTCTTAAGGCATTGGAGAAACTGCATTTGAAATAAAATCAATACATGATGCAGTGGTGTATGTACATTTCAAATATTGGATGGGAAAGCATTTTATCAAAGACTTTGGGACTAAATGCCCGTCCCAGACGTACATAAAGTGGGACAGAATGCGATAGAAATACGGGTGTACCTTCCGTGTATATAATAGCTAGTGTGGTTCAGTTACTCTGTGTATCTCGTCTACACTAACAGAAAGAGGCAGACTCATCAGAGGTTAAGAAATGTAGACATGCCGGGTGCGGTGGCTCACGCCTGTAATCCCAGCACTTTGGGAGGCCGAGGCGGGTGGATCACGAGGTCAAGAGATCGAGACCATCCTGGTCAACATGGTGAAACCCCGTCTCTACTAAAAATACAAAAAATTAGCTGGGCATGGTGGCGCGTGCCTGTAATCCCAGCTACTCAGGAGGCTGAGGCAGGAGAATTGCCTGAACCCAGGAGGCGGAGGTTGCGGTGAGCCGAGATCGCGCCATTGCACTCCAGCCTGGGTAACAAGAGTGAAACTCCGTCTCAAAAAAAAAAAAAAAAAAAAGAATGTAGTCATTAGGGCTGGTGTGTTTAGAAATTTGTTGTTCTTTTTTTTTTTTTAGAGATCCATCCCATAATCTCAGTTTAAGTTATAATGTTGGTTACCAGGCGATTTAGAGGAACAAAAGCAGTCTTATCCTTCACATTTTTAGCTGATGAAAGTAGACAAATAAAACGATTCTGTCTCAGTTATGCACTGAGTGTGCGACCTGTGACCTTGATCAAATCTCTTTTTTTTTTTTGAGATGGAGTCTCACCCTCGTCCCCTAGGCTGGAGTGCAGTGGCTCGATCTCGGCTTGCTGCAGCCTCCGCCTCCCCGGTTCAAGCGATTCTCCTGCCTCAGCCTCCCAAGTAGCTGGGATAATGGGCTGCTAAGCCCGGCTAATTTTTGTGTTTTTAGTAGAGACAGGGGTTCACCATGTTGGCCAGGCTGGTCTCAAACTGCTGACCTCAAGTGATCCGCCTGCTTTGGCCTTCCAAAGTGCTGGGATTACAGGCATGAGCCACTGCACTGGCCCAGAATCTCTTAATCTTCTTGGATTTGATCCTTGAAATCAGTAATTTTAAATTACTGGCTAAATTAATTAAAATTACTGGTTAAATTAATTAAAATAAACGACCAACAAAACCAAACAGACAATGAGTCTTTTTGTTGGTGGAGATTCCTTTCTACATTTCTTAATTTCTTCTATGATGTTGATTTACTTTTGGGAATTGAAACCTGTACAGAAAGCCATTAACTGCACTAAGATTTTACCAATAAATTATGTATTAGATCATCTTCATTTACTTAATAAGATGTTAAACACAAAGTTACTTCTAATTTTATTTGTGTTTTCTATTTTTTTTTTTTTTTTTGAGACGGAGTTTCACTCATGTTACCCAGGCTGGAGTGCAATGGCGCGATCTCGGCTCACCGCAACCTCCACCTCCTGGGTTCAGGCAATTCTCCTGCCTCAGCCTCCTATGTTTTCTATTTTTAAAAAATTAAAACTGGCCGAGCGCGGTGGCTCAAGCCTGTAATCCCAGCACTTTGGGAGGCCGAGGCGGGTGGATCACGAGGTCAAGAGATCGAGACCATCCTGGTCGACATGGTGAAACCCCGTCTCTACTAAAAATACAAAAAATTAGCTGGGCATGGTGGTGCGTGCCTGTAATCCCAGCTACTCAGGAGGCTGAGGCAGGAGAATTGCCTGAACCCGGGAGGCGGAGGTTGCGGTGAGCCGAGAACGCGCCATTGCACTCCAGTCTGGGTAACAAGAGCGAAACTACATCTCAAAAAAAAAAATTAAAACTGCGGCCGGGCGTGGTGGCTCACGCCTGTAATCCAAGCACTTTGGAGGCCAAGGCGGGTGGATCATCTGAGGTCGGGAGTTCAAGACCAGCCTGACCAACATGATGAAACCCCGTCTTAAAAAATAATAATAATAGTTATTAAAAAAAAAATTAAAACTGCATATTCCCCTCCACCTCCGCACCCACCCCGAAAACCCAGCTCTGGGATTCATTGAGGTACTCGAATACTTTTTGGTTTTCTATTTACTTTTCAATGTGATCTTTAATTTTTCATTTAATATGATCTGTCATTTTGTGATCTTCCAATGGCCTCCTTTGGGTGTAAGGTGGAATCACATTCACAGGTCAGCCTGAGATCCACAGGCGGATGGCCCTGCCCTGGGACCAGCAGACCCTCAGCCTCCCTTGTAGCTCTTTTTCTCCTTCCTTCTGGGGAAGGATGTTAGAACTGTCGGGCTTTGATGTCTGTCAGGCTGTTTCCTGCCCATCTGCCATTGCCTGCTTTCAGCTCCCAGACTCATGGTCCCAGACTTTGCAGCTGCCATCACTGTGCTGGCTTTAAAAGGTGCTACTCTTCCCTTAGTCACTGTAGTCCGACCTTGGATACAGACCCTTCTCATAGTTCCTCAGTGATTCTAAGATAAAACTACAATTTTGTTTTTTGTTTTTGTTTCTGTTGTTTTTTGAGACGGAATCTCGCTCTGTTGCCCGGGGTGGAGTGCAATGGCACGATCTCGGCTCACGGCAACCTCCGCCTCCCTGGTTCAAGCCGTTCTCATGTCTCAGTCTCCTGAGTAGCTGGGACTACAAGCATGTGCTACCACACCTGGCTAAGTTTTTGCATTTTTACTAGAGACGGGGTTTCACCATGTTGGCCAGGCTGGTCTTGAACTCCTGACCTCGTGATCCACCTGCCCGGGCCTCCTAGAGTGCTGGGATTACAGGCTTGAGGCACTACACCCAGCAATTTTGGTGGTTTTTTTGAGAGAGTCTAGCTCTTTCACCCAGGCCGAGGGGCAGTGGTATGATCAGAGGTCACGGCAGCCTCATCCTCCCTGACTCAGGTCCTCCTTCTGCCTCAGCCTCCCTAGTAGTTGGGACTACAGATGCTCTCCACCATGCCATGCTAATGTTTTGTGTGTGTTTTTTTCCATTTTTTGGTAAAGACTATGTCTCACTATGTTGTCCAGGGTAAGTTATAGCATTTAACCTAACTTTATTAAAGGTATAGGGTAACAGAAGAGAATTAGAATATACAGAGTAACTTAGGACCAGCTGTGAGATGATTGTTTCTGGAATTTATAGGCCCAGGCCATCTGCATGGCTTTGATTTTGGATTTGCCTGCTCCCAGGTTCCGCCTGTTTTCCATGGAGGTGAAAGTCAGTATTCCCCGCCAAGTCTGAGCTTCTGTTAGTGAATCCAGACTCCCAAGAATCCAGGCCAGTCTCACTAGTCTCAGAGAGAAAAGGAGAGTTTCTCCTTCAGTCTAAGGCCTTTTTTTCCTTTCAGGATCTACCTCTTTTCAGGATGACTGATGGAAAGAATACTCAGTTCCTTCCATGAAAACTTCACAGTTTACCCGGAGCGTTTTTCGCTTAATTCATAGCCCTCGTGAGACCCCTGTGTAATGCCATGTGGAAGTTTTTAGCTTTGAGTACACCTTCTCAAAGTGCATAGGCTTTGCGTGATCCATGAAACCCATGAAGCTGCGTGCAGTTTTCTGGGCACATGCCTTTTTCAGGGAGCAGATCCATCACCCTCATCAGGTTATTTCTTTTATTTATTTATTTTTGAGATGGAGCCTCTCTCTCTCCTTTGCCCAGGTTGGAGTGCAATGGCGCAATCTCAGTTCACCGCAACCTCAGCCTCCCAGGTTCAAGCGATTCTCCTGCCTCAGCCTTCCCGAGTAACTGGGGCTAACAGCTGTCCGCCACCACGTCCGGCTAATTTTTGTATTTTCAGCATAGATGGGGTTTCACTGTGTTGGCCAGGTTGGTCTTGAGCTTCTGACTTCGTGATCTGCCCGCCTCGGCTCCCCAAAGTGCTGGGACTACAGGTGTGAGCCACTGCGCCTGGCTTTCATCAGATTATTGAAGTGGTCTAGCATCTCCCCAGAAAGTTAAGAACCGCTTCAGACATTGCTTCAAGTGTACAGCGTCTGTGGTTTCCTCCACACAGGGCTTCACTTACAGCCCCTCCTCCATCAGCAAATAAGGATGGGTTTTCACATCTTCTCTGCACACATTTGTCTCTGCTTCTGATCCACAAATAAGGGCTGAAATACAGGTATCTCCACAGAATGGTTTGTATATGGTCCAAATCCATTCTTGGGCAAGAAGTATTTCTCTGCTGTTAACAGAGTCTGCAGATGTAATTTTGCCGAGTCTTTACAGCTGGGGCCTTGTAACAGTCTTTATTTCATAAGGTCTTTGCCTACTTGGCCAGTCTTCCTAGGATGAAGAAATTGTCTTTACAAAGTAGTATTCTGTTTCTACAAAGAGACAGTCTACCGCTAAAGGTATCCACCTCACGGTGGTTTGAAATGTACTATCAGGATTTTGGAGATCTTAAAGCCATGATTTAGCTAGGTCTGAATTCTTTATTTATTATTTATTTATTTATTTATTTTTGAGACAGAGTTTCGCTCTTGTTGCCCAGGCTGGAGTGTAATGGTGCAATCTCGGCTCACTACAACCTCCGCCTCTCAGGTTCAAGTGCTTCTCCTGCCTCAGCCTCCCGAGGCATGCGCCTCCACACCCAGCTAATTTAGTATTTTTAGCAGAGATGCAGTTTCTCCATGTTGATCAGGCTGGTCTCGAACTGCCGATCTTAGGTGATCCACCTGCCTCAACCTCCCGAAGGGCTGGAATTAACAGGTATGAGCCACAGCACCTGGCCCTTTTTATTCATTTATTTTACTTATTTATGTATTTGTTTTGAGATGGAGTATCACCATGTCACCCAGGCTCACTGCAACCTCCACCTCCTGGGTTCAAGAGCAATTCTTCTGCCTCAGCCTCCCGAGTAGCTGGGATTACAAATTATTGCCCGACTAATAATTTTGTATTTTTAGTAGAGACAGGGTTTCACCGTGTTGGCCAGGCTGGTCTCCAACTTCTGATCTCAGATGATCCGCCCACCTCAGCTTCTCAGAGTGCTGGGATTACAGACGTGAGCCACCTCGCCCAACCCTGAGTCTAAATTCTAATAATCACCTGTACTCCCTTCTCTCAGCAGCCGCCAGATGGAAACTTCTTTGAGGTGCCTGCCCGAGGACTTGGAGCCTAGGGGAGCGATGATGGCAATGAAAGGTTTGCCTTCTGCTGTCAGATCTTGCTCCAGACCTCTTCTTACCTTGTCTCCTGTTACAGGCATCCATCCTCGCTTGATGCTGGAGTTCCCCAGGTGCCGCATAGGTCCCGTGGACACTGGCAGGGTCAACTTTCTTTTCTGAAGTTGCAGAGCAGCTTGATGTGCATTGTAATGAACCCGGTTCACAGTGCCTGGCAATGCATTTACTTAGTGCCATTTATCTTTCTGTGTGTGGGACTTATTCACTCTTCTAAGCAATGCCTGGGTGTTCATTCCTGTCTGGACCTCAGGTTAGGCGTGGGGCGGGGAGGTGAGGGTAAAGTCATTTGCAATGGGGTTGCAGCTTTTCAAATTGTGGGCCTGACTGGGCTCGGTGGCTCACGCCTGTAATCCCAACACTTTGGGAGGCTGAGGTGGGAAGGTCACCTGAGATCAGGAGTTCGAGACCAGGCTGGTCAACATGGTGAAACCCCATCTGTACTAAAAATCCAAAAAATTAGCTGGGTGTGGTGGTGGGTGCCTGTAATCCCAGATACTTGAGAAGCTGAGGCAGGAGAATCACTTGAACTCAGGAGGCAGAAGTTGCAGTGAGATGAGATTGCGCCACTGCACTTCAGCCTGGGTGACAGAGCAAGACTCCATCTCAAAAAAAAAAAA
>NW_022437003.1:3230673-3243740 GCF_009761245.1 Sapajus apella | reverse complement strand
ACTTGAACACAGGAGGAAAAAGTTGCAGTGAAATGAAACTGCGCCCCCGCACTTCAGCCTGGGTAAAAAAAAAACACTCAATAAAAAAAAAAAAAAAAAAAAAAAAAAGAAATTGACCAAGTCAGATAGTCTTGAGGCCTACAAACGTAAAAGAATAATCAGAACCTTGTGTGGTGGCAATTGCCTTTACTCACAGCTATTAGGGAGGCTGAGGTGGGAGGCTTGCTTGAGCCCAGGAGTTTGAGGCTACAATGTGCTGTGGTCACCACTGCACTCAGCTTGGGCAACACGATGAGACCTTGTCTTATAAAAAAGTGTTCAAGAAGTGCTTTGGGCTGGGCCTCGTTTTCTGCCTCTGCTGTTCTTTTCTCCGCGTAATGTTTTACTTTGAAATGGGATTGCTTTTTTTTTTCTGCTTTCATCAACTGTTTTTCTATCTCGTGTGGTTCTCCTTGTTAGAGCTGGAAACTGGGGCTTTGAAAGCAATCTGCTGAGTGGCTCTAATATTACTGTTAGGCATGGGAAAAGGAAATCTGAGGGAGGTGAATTTGGATCGCTGACCTGGCAGGCTGTCAGTTTTCTCAGGGTGACAGAGTTTCTTGCTTAGGTGCCATCAGTGAAGGTTAGCAAAGTCCTCTCACTTCTGTCCGGCATGATGGAACTCAGGAGGTAATGACACAATAAAGTTTCTGAATCGAGGACACAGTCAGTGCAAGGGTAGAACCTTTCTCCAGGTCGTGATCGTGGCTCCTTCCGGTCTTTGCGCTCCGTGATCAGATTTCCCTCTGGATTGCTTTGTTTTGATGGGTATTTTACAGGAACCCGGGACAGGACAGGCTCAGGTACTGTACTATGGTGCATTTCACCCCCAGTTTAGAACATTTGTATAAGTAGTGATTTTACAGATTTGCAACTTCTGATCATTCATTCATTTACAGAGAATGCTAGCTGATTAAAAATAGCAACTTTCCTAGTGTCTTTTAAATTCCATGTGAAGGAAATAATAAAATTAGGAAGTGTCTAATAATTAAAGATTAGAGGGTCTTTTAGTTTGACATCAGCTTTTAGGTATATCAGTTATTTTATTGTAGAGGATTTGATAGTCCTTTTGCATGTATTATCAAATATCCCACTTTGAACTGAATGAAAATTATTATTTTACAACATGATTAATACCTTAGTTTAAAACATAGAGTATGTAGGGCCAGGTGTGGTGGCTGACGCTTGTAATCCCAGCACTTTGGGAGCCTGAGGTGGGCAGATCATGAGGTCAGGAGTTCGAGACCAGCCTGGCCAAGATGGTCAGACCCCATCCCTACTAAAAATATAAAAATTACTGGGCCATGGTGGTGCGCACCTGTAGTCCCAGCTACTTGGGAGGCTGAGGCAGAAGAATCGCTTGAACCTGGGAGGCAGAGGTTGCAGTGAGCCGAGATTGTGCCACAGCACTCCAGCCTGGGCGACAGCGACACTCATCTCAAAAAACAAACAAACAAACATAGAGTATGTTAAGAAATGTGTGACGATAAACCATTTTGTAATTTAGACCTTCACTAAATTATACTGTAACTTAGTGAATTACCATTGTGATCTCTGTTCCAACCATAGAGACAGTTTGCAGAATTTTCAGGGCTGGGCGGCAGTTCTGGCCCAGGTTCCTTTGGATGCTGATGTTTCCACTGACTTCCAAGATAGCACGGGGTGGGTGGGAAGATGAGCGTTATGTCCTGTGCTGGGGTCAGAAGCTGAGCTTTTTTGCCGTGGTGTTCCGCCATTAGTGCCTGTGCCATGTGTCTTTATTGCAGGTGCTTTTTCCTGCTATTCGTTTGAGGTATTCAGCCGTGGCCATGTAGATTCTTCTCTATCTCCCTGTCATCATGATGTTTCGTTTTCTGTTTGTTTTTTGAGATGGAGTCTCGCTCTGTCACCCAGGCTGGAGTGCAGTGGCTTTATCTCAGCTCACTGCAGCATCTGCCTTTTGGGTTCAAGCGATTCTCCTGCCCCAGCCTCCCAAATCGCTGAGACTACAGGCGTGTAGCACTATACCTGGCTAACTTTGGTATTTTTAGTAGAGATGGGCTTCACCATGTTGGACAGGCTGGCCTCGAACTCCTGACCTCAAAAGATATGCCCATCTCAGGCTCCCAAAGTGCTGGGATTACAGGTGTGAGCCACCACGCTCACCCCTCTCTCTCTCTTTTTTTTTTTTCCAAATATTCTTTCTTTTCCTGACAGCTGCACTTTGTGATAATGTAGTGTTCCTATATTGTTATTAGAGCTCCCTGGCGAAGTTAAGAATAGAGCAGAGAGTCACTGAGAGCTAGACGTGCAGACGGTGCGGAGAAAGTTCTGGTGATTTGCGCAGTAGTAGCAGAGCTGAGACTGCTGGGAGCTCCCTTCCCTCGTGGCCTGACCCTGGCTCCCTTCTGCTGCCTGTAGCTATTTCTGTG
The DNA here is from genome assembly GCF_009761245.1 of Sapajus apella. Classification (NCBI taxonomy): domain Eukaryota; kingdom Metazoa; phylum Chordata; class Mammalia; order Primates; family Cebidae; genus Sapajus; species Sapajus apella. The sequence goes on along the minus strand of NW_022437003.1, from coordinate 3,241,290 downwards.
TCTGGTCTTGTAATCATAGGTGGATGATACCTCTCTCTCTAACTGCATGTGAGTTCTAATGTGGATTCTTGTTCTTCTTTTGGGGGTTCTTATGTTTAATGCACTTGTTGAAGCATATACTCAGTCTGTGGAACGTCTTCAGATATAAACTATTGAATCATTTCAAGTATTTGTATTCATTAGTACTCATAGCACAAATGCCATTCCTGTTTCTTAAAGTGTGCAAAACATGGGTGTTTGAGGGCTTGGCAACCAATGTGTGGGTGCCTCTATTTTGACGGTTTTGTTTGCAACTAACAAAGGTTAACAAAAAAGTCCTTTTGGGAAGTTTGGCCGAGGTCCTGGAATGTGGACATGCCTTTGCAGTGTGCTCATGCTCTGTGGCACATTAGTCCCCTCAGCCCCTGTTCTTGGTTTTCCATTGGACAAGTTAAATATTAAAGGAAGAGGGTTTCTTTCCTGCTACCAGGGTATTTTATCCCTGTAAAAGCCCTTTAAATATGTTTTAAAGTTGTGATAAAATACACGTAGGATACAATTGACCATTCGAACTGCTTTTAAGCGCACATTAATTAACCGCTTTTAACGGCTTTTAATACCACATTTTCAGTGGCATTAAGTACATTCACACCATTGGGCCCCCATCACCACCATCCATCTCCAGAACGCTGTTCATCTTGTAAGACTGCAACTCTGCATGGTAACATATTTTGTGTGTACAAATAAATCTTTAAAGCTGAAACAGGCTGGGCCCAGCAGCTCATGCCTATAATCCCAGCACTTTGGGAGACTGAGGTGGGTGGATCACGAGGTCAGGAGTTTGAGACCAGCCTGGCCGATATAGTGAAACCCCATCTCTACTAAAAATATAAAAATTAGCTGGATGTGGTCGTGCACACCTGTAGTTACAGCTACTCAGCAGGCTGAGGCAGGAGAATCGCATGAACCTGGGAGGTGGTGGTTGCAGTGAGCCCAGATCACGCCACTGCACTCTGGCCTAGGTGATAGACCAAGCTTCCATCTCAAAAAAAAAAAAAAAAAAAAAAAAAAATGCTGGAACAATAAAGTTCTTACGGTAGAAGGTGTAGTAGTGACATGTCTTTAATTCAGTTTATAGTCTCCGTTTCTTTAACATTCTAGCATCTTCCAGTAACATTTATGTGGTGCTTTCTTATATTCTCACTGGAGATTCAAAACTCATGTGAGGTAGGCATTAATATTCCCATTTTATAAACGAGGAATTTGAAGCAGTAACAGAAGGAAGGCAACGAACCAATCAGGACTCCGGCTTAGTGCTGTGGACTTGAAATCCTTTTCTGTCTCCATTCTACTGTGCTTCAAAAGGCGATGACTAATGTTTTCTTTATCTGTCTGTCTACCTAGCTGCTGGCTGGCTATTTAGCTGGCGATCTCTTTATTTTGTGGGGATGGAGCAGGCATGGAGGGAGGATTTCTGGAGTTTTGTTTTAAATTATGGGTCTTGCCCTGACAACAGACAGTCATGTTCATAACCCTGAGCATCTCATAGGATCAGGGATTACGGTGCTTTGCCTCAACACTTAGCAGATGCAGCAGCTGTCTATTCAAATATTACTTTAAAAAATGCCTGGAATTGTATTTAAATTGCTTCAATTATTCACTAATTAAATTGCAGATTGTTTCTCCTGGGGATTTTGCACTAGGCTGAGTTTCCTCAGTTGTTTGTGTTGGACAGTGACAAAATAAACCTTTTGCGTTGTAGCTTAGTAAAAATCCTGCTGAATGGACTAAGTAAGTCCACAGTCATCCCTTAAGAGACTTATTTTTTAGAAAACAATCCTTTTTGTTTTTTTGGCAAGACCAGGCTTAGACTAATATTGGGCTTTTGTTTGTTTTTATTTCTGCACTTTGATTCTGGTGCTTAAAATACCTGGAGGGGTCACAGACACAACGGAGGCCCATGCGTTCTGCTGAATATGTCATCTTCCTTGGTCTGCATGGTTTTACCAAGAACTGCACAATGGAATTCGAATGTTTTAAAACCACATGTGTGTTTCTCACATGGCTGCTACAACTGAAATCTTTTGTCAGCGTGTTTAAGTGGTTAGATGTAGCAACCAGTTTGCCCTAGGACTTTATCTGTAGTCCCTATAAATTGTCGTCTTGCTATGTAGCATTTACAAAGCATTTCTCTATGTGCTGTTTCCGTTCACTGAGAGAAGAGGAGGAAAAAACAAAATTGGAAGAAGGAGAGGGAAGTGAGAAGGGTTCAGTGTCCCTGCAGAGCAGGAGCGTGTAACAATATGCCCTCGATATTTTTAAACAAAAATGCTTGCTTGCTCTTAAATTGCAAATTATTTCCATTCCCCTAAAAAAAATGCACAATTTCATGCTCATGTTCACCTCTATCCACAGATAATTAAGACTTTGCTCCCAGAATAAATAAGTACCTAACGTTTATGAGCACTGGCTTTGGGGCAGCCAGTGTCTGTGCTAAACTTTCACATGCATGATCCTATTTAATGCTCACAGCGTAGTGAGGAAGGCGGTATTCTCCCCATTTTACAGTCGGTAAAAAGAAGTTCAGGAAAGAGGTGAAGAGACTTCCTCAAATGTCTCACTGGTAATTGGCACATCTAGGGCTGGGTCCTTTCTGTGATGTAAGCACTCAGGGTTTTTAAAAAGCAATGGGTTTGGAGGCTGGGCACGGTGGCTCACGCCTGTAATCCCAGTACTTTGGGAGGTTGAGGTGAGTGGATCACGAGGCCAGGAGTTCAAGACCAGTTTGGCCAACATGGTGAAACCTGTCTCTACTTAAAATACATAAGTTAGCCGGGTGTGGTGGCAGGTGCCTGTAGTCCCAGTTACTCGGGAGGCTGAGGCAGGAAAATCACTTGAACCCAGGAGGCAGAGGAGGCAGGGAGCGGAGATTGTGCCACTGCACTCTAGCCCTGGTGACAGAGCAAGACTCCATCTCAAAAAAAAAAAGCAGCGAGTTTTTAAAAAGGGTTGTTGCTGATCTTAATCTGATATGAGAAGCAATGTGGAAGCAACTCTGCATATATATAGATGTTATAGTCAATCTCAGATAAGATGGAAGAATCAAGTTGTGCTCAGCGCTGTGCTCACACCGGCAGAGCTGAAGTGGGAGCTGGAGACGTACCAAATCATTGGATGGGAAACTGAATGCTTTTTCAAATCAAGTGCCTCTGAGTGACCCTAGACAGTTGGTGAGAAAGAGTTTGTCACCAACATAAATAATTGGAAAGAAGTGTTAGCTGCATTTGAAGCAACCCAGAGATTCCCTTGTGAAGCTGTTGAGAAGAGACTAGAGTGTGAAGAAATGAAGCTTGCTTGGTGTCCAAGATAAAATAAGGGATGGATCTTAGCACTACAGATGGAAACTACAGCAGCAAATACCAGAACCAGAAGAGATATGTTTCCATCTGGATTCATGCAGAAAAGGATGTCAGATAGTTAAGAGTGAAAGCAAATACATCCCCAGTGGCTATAGCATCAGATCCAAATGCAGGATTGAGACACCCTATGCCATATAAATTATATCGTAGGTAAGGGTCTATGGTAGCCTTATATATTTAATTCATTGAAAACAAACAAACCCAAGTACCTCTTCCCACAGACTCTCACACCGCGTTATTGTTAGGCATAAATTCTCCTGGTTAATTTTTGGAATTAATTATAGTTACTATGTTATTAAAATTCTTTCCCGGCTGAGTGCAGTGGCTTATGCCTGTAATCCCAGCACTTTGGGTGGCCGAGGCGGTGGATCACTTGAGGTCAGGAGTTTGAGACCAGCCTGGTCAACATGGTGGAACCCCATCTCTACTAAAAATACAACAATGCTGGGCGTGGTGGTGGGCACCTTTTATCCCAGCTACTTGGGAGGCTGAGGCAGGAGAATCACTTGCACCTAGGAGGCAGAGGCTACAGTAAGCAGAGATCATGCCACTGCACTTCAGCCTGGGCAACACAGCGAGACTCTGTCTCAAAAAAAAAAAAAAATTGTTTCCCAATGTTAGTTTTAGAATATTATTTAGCAGATGGCATGCTCAGGTAGTTCAGGAGCTACCCGAAAGCTTTTGTAGGGTAGTGATAAAATTCAGAGCTGAAGGGTGACTTACAGGTCAGTGAGAATAAAACGCTGCTTACTTCTGAATGTCAAGTCACAATGACCTACTTTTTTTTTCCTTATCTTTTTCATGATTCAACTTTTCCAGGCATAAAATATTTGGAGGTGTTTTTTTCTCTATCTTTGCCACTTCTCTCCTGTTGTGTTCTTACACTGGTCTGGCAAGGTAGACCTTTTTTAAAAATTATATTTTAAGTTAAAAGACATGGTAAAAGATTTTGAAACATTTAACAGGTTTCATTGGACACACAGAAATTGTGTCACATGTGTAAACAAAAATATTTTACTAAAATTGGGATTTCATTTAGGGGTGTGTGTGTGTGTGTGTGTGTGTGTGTGTGTGGTCTGTCTGTCTCACAGCCCTGTCTGAAAACGTCTTGAAAGCAACAGAATGTTTTCCCAAGAGGAAAACCAAACCTATATTCACTTGCACATTAGAATTTTTTCATACAATTGCAAATGGTGGATTCATCCTTCAACTCCTGGTTTTGAATTCTTTGTTCTGAAATATCACAGGGCATTTTGGATATACTTGGCTTTGGGTACTGACTATTTATGTCGTCTCCAGAGAAAGGTGGACGTTTGAAGTTGTATGACTTCGTAGGAAATTTCTAGATTTCAAGTGTAAGAGAAAATAAATCTTTTGCAAAGCACGGGGCATATGCTGTATAAAAGAGAGTGACAAGTTGACTTTGAGGGTATTGTGGAGATACTGGATTGGAGGGAAATGGGGCTAGAGAAATATTAAAAAGCGTAATTAATGGCTTAAGTGTTTTTTTAAAAACTTGGAACATACATGCCGGGTGAGGAGGCTCACACCTGGAATCCCAGCACTTTGGGAGACGGAAGTGGGCAGATCACCTGAGGTCGGGAGTTCGAGACCAGCCTGACCAACATGGAGAAACCCCGTCTCTGGTAAAAATACAAAACTTAGCCTGGCATGGCAGCGCATGCCTGTAATCCCAGCTAATCGGGAGGCTGAGGCAGGAGAATCACTTGCATTCGGGAGGCGGAAGTTGCAGTGAGCCAAGATCGCATCATTGCACTCCAGCCTGGGCAATAAGAGTGAAACTCCGTCAAAAAAACAAAACAAAACAAAACAAACCCACAAGAAAAACCACCTTGGAACATATAAAAACAAATGCAATGAAGACAAACAATGGTAAATATTGACAATTACACTAGACCTTAAAGGCAGGGACCCTGCCCTAGTGGTGTGTGACCTGGGAGCGCATACCTGGGAGTCAGTGACTGGCTGTGAGGGGGAAGAGGCCAGTGTTCATTAGAGGCCTTCTAGGAGGAGAGGAGTTTTGGGCCAGAGCTTCAGTTTTTTTTTTTTTTTTTTTTTTTTTTTTTTAATCTAGCCTCCCTCTGTCACCCAGGATGGAGTGCTGTGGCAAGATCTCGACTCACTGCAATCTCCACCTCCTGGGTTTAAGCGATTCTCCTGCCTCAGCCTCCCAAGTAGCTGGGATTACAGGTGCCTGCCACCGCGCCTGAGTAATTTTTTATATTTTTAGTACAGATGGGGTTTCACCGTGTTAGCCAGGATGACCCCGAGATCCTCCCACCTCGGCCTCCTAAAGTGCTAGGATTAAAAAAGACATGAGCCACCGATCCCGGCCAGAGCTTCATCTTGAAGCTGGTTAGATTTAAACCTCCCCCCTGCAAGGCACGTCGGCGGGGGTCGGGGGGTAAACCGCCTAATGTGGGGGAAAAGCCTGGAAGAGTTGAGAAGCCTCCCTGCCCTGCTTTGTCGTTCAAGGTAGGGTCATCTTCACTCCCCAGCTCCGCAGCTAAACAAACGGTGCAAACCTCGGCCTAAATGGAGCCAAAATTGTCCCCTTAGACTACATTTACCATCCTACGAGTAATATGTAGTGAAAGGCCGCCTGCCTTCATCCTCTTGTCAATCCCAGTAATCCCGTTTCTACTACTCACGTGGTGTCCATTAAGTAATTGCTTTCGTTCCTTTAACAGACTGAAAAGGACCTTCATTTAAGGTCAGGGATCTTTTCTAATGCAGTTTGGTGGTTCTTGCCTACCAAGACAAGCCACACACATACTGCTGGTGCTCAACAAATAGTTGCTGAGCAAATGTTAAAAAGGCCAGGTGGTGCGTGCCCCTGAAAATCTCTAAAAATTCTCTTTGGATTGTCTTAATACCTGATCGAGTTGGAACAATAATTCAAGGTTATGCTGTTGGAGGCTGAGCCATTTCCTTGTCATTAGGACAGTCAGTTTTGTAATTTACCCTTAGTCTGCACAGCAGGTAAATTGGAATACTCGCATTTTTGGTTTTCTGTTTTGCCAATGATGTATGGAACCATGACGAATAGAATTGTAGTCAGGTTTTGATCATTTTAATGAATTGTCTCAGTTGTAGGCAGGGATGAAGTAGGTTCATTCATTAAATAACCATTCATTGATTACCATGTGCTAGGTGTGATTTTATGCACCTAGGAAATAAAGAAGAAAAAACATATGATATTTGCTTAGAAGGAGTTCTCAACTTGCTGGGAGAGATAGATACATAAGCAGTAGTTACAATGTCTAATGTGTTAATTTAGAGAGAGGAGGCCGGGCGCGGTGGCTCAAGCCTGTAATCCCAGCACTTTGGGAGGCCGAGGCGGGTGGATCACGAGGTCAAGAGATCGAGACCATCCTGGTCAACATGGTGAAACCCTGTCTCTACTAAAAATACAAAAAATTAACTGGGCATGGTGGCGCATGCCTGTAATCCCAGCTACTCAGGAGGCTGAGGCAGGAGAATTGCCTGAACCCAGGAGGCGGAGGTTGCGGTGAGCCGAGATCGCGCCATTGCACTCCAGCCTGGGTAACATGAGTGAAACTCCGTCTCAAAAAAAAAAAAAAAAAAAAAAAAATTAGAGAGAGGTAAGGCAGGGAGGGACAAAGAAGGAACTGATTGATTTGGCTTGGGTGCAGGGAGAGAGGCCTTAAGTATAGAGTCCCAGAGTTCAAGACCAGCCTGGGAAATACAGTGAGACTTCATTCTCTACAAAAAAAAAAAAGAAAAGAAATTAGCTGGCCATGGTGGCATGCGCCTGTAGTCCAGATTGCTTGGGAGGTTGAGGCAGAAGGATTGCCTGATCCTGGGAGGTCCAGCTTACAGTGAGCACTGCGCTCCAGCCTAGACAACAGAGTAACACATTGTTTCAAAAAAAAGTCTCAGTAGAGAGTGCTAGCCACTAGGACCAGGTGACATTCCAAGCACAGAAAAGAATCTGTGCAGAGCACAGAGGAGGATGTGGAGATCCCTGAGTAGCATGCCTGGAGCATGAGATACAAGGGTGGGAGCAACTGGAGCTGAGGACGGACGCGGGCGCGGTAGAGACTTTGGGGGCTCTTAACCTTCCATACACAGTAGATGGATTTTTTAGTTTTTGTAGGTACTGGGTGTTTTTGAGGGTGAAAGCGGGTTCTGACTATTGGTTTGTTTAATAGTAAATATCTCAATCCAAATCTCAGGTCTTGCTGAGGCAGGAGCCCTGAGCAAATGGTCAACAGGGACTGGAATTGGTCACAGGAGCTGTGTCATCACCCTTGCTCTTCAGCGACAAAGAAAGCCGAAACACACAAAGGCCAATGTGGGCCGGGGTGACTGCTGAGGGTGCCGGGATCGTCGTGAGGAGTGGCAAGATTCTCTTGGATGTTGGTTTATCTACGTGCTTAGAATTAAGAAAATAAGGGTGAAATTGAAGTTTTTCTCATTATAATAGTTTGACTTGGAAATCTGAGTAAAACTAATGGTGCAGTCTCCTTTCTGAACTGGCTTTATGTGGGGCCGACCTCAAGAGTAGTGGCTTGCAGTGCAAATGAAATAGGAGCAACAGCAAACAATTACAATACTGAATTCAGGTCACCTAGCACTCGGTGGGGTAAGGACTGCTCAGGCTCAGGACCTGTAGAACCTGTATAACTGGATTTACATGCTCTGGCCCCATATTCAATGTCTGACGAGCAGTTTTAATTTTTTAAGAAAAACTAGGCCGGGCGCGGTGGCTCAAGCCTGTAATCCCAGCACTTTGGGAGGCCGAGGCGGGTGGATCACGAGGTCAAGAGATCGAGACCATCCTGGTCAACACGGTGAAACCCCGTCTCTACTAAAAATACAAAACATTAGCCGGGCATGGTGGCGCGTGCCTGTAATCCCAGCTACTCAGGAGGCTGAGGCAGGAGAATTGCCTGAACCCAGGAGGCGGAGGCTGCGGTGAGCCGGGATCGCGCCATTGCACTCCAGCCTGGGTAACAAGAGCGAAACCCCCTCCCCCCCCCCCCCCCAAAAAAAAGAAAGAAAAGCTACATTTTTAAATAAAAAAAAAAACTACTTTAAAAAGAACCTACATTTTAATATACCTAGTAGCATTGTCATCCTGTTTGTTTCTTTATTTAGTAACCAACAGGATAAATAACAAATATTTATCAAATACCTTCTATGTGCTAGCTACATTTTTGAAAACCTTAGTAAAGGAGACCCTCTTTCCAGCTTATTTCCAGAAAAACACTTGCCACAGAGACTTCAGAGTCTGAGTGAAAAGTTTGTCATTATTAATTAATTTATTCATTAAATGGAGATTTATTCTGGACACTTGCCAAGTACCAGGCACCATGTTAGGCCCTGGCATTGGGAATTTGATGCTAAACACTACACACTCTATCTTTGTCTTCATGGAGTTGCCATGCTAGGGAGATATTGGCAGTTAATAATAGCATTAGATAAATCCTCTGACCCGTAAATATAAGAAGGTGCCTGGCCGGGCAAAGTGGCTCACGCCTGTAGTCCCAGCACTTTGGGAGGCTGAGACAGCAGATCATGAGGTCAGGAGATCGAGACCATACTGGCCAACATGATGAAACCCCATCTCTACTAAAATATAAATTAGCCAGGCGTGGTGGCAAGCGCTTGTAATCCCAGCTATTTGGGAGGCTGAGGCAAGAGAATCACTTGAACCCAGGAGGCAGAGATTGCAGCAAGCCAAGATTGCACCACTGCCCTCCAGCCTGGCTGCAGAGTGAGACTCTGTCTCAAAAAAAAAAAAAAAAAAAAAAAAAAAGATCTTAATGCGGTGGCTCACGCCTATAATCCCAGCACTTTGGAGGCTGAGGCCAGCGGATCAAGAGATCGAAACCATCTTGACCAACATGGTGAAACCCTGCCTCTACTAAAAATACAAAAATTAGCCAAGTGTGGTGGGGCGTGCTTGTAATCCCAGCTACTTGGGAGGCTGAGGCAGGAGAATCGCTTGAACCTGAGAGGCAGGGTTTGCAGTGGGCTGAGATTGCACCACTGCAATTTTCATTCCCGTTTTCAGAAAACTAGAGATGTCAAAAACTAGAGCAAGACTCCGTCTCAAAAAAAAAAAAATCCTTCTGAATTATTTTATCTGGCAAATAAAAAAAAGAGAGAGAGAAAGAAAAAAAAAAGAAGGTGCCTTTGGAAGAGTGAGGTGGAGTTATCTAACCCAGACCTAGAGGAAAGGCTTCTGGGAGAATGTCGAATGTAAGCGGAGACTTGATGAAGAACAAGACTGGGTCAAAGAACGGAAGAGGAGGATGGTCAGGATTGGTAGAACGCATTGCGGGCATCCACAAGGGCATGTGCCAAAGCCTGCTCTGTGTGTGGCAGGGGTAGGGGGTGTGGGAAAGATACAAAAGCAGTTTAGCCTGGCTGTAGTGTGAAGTGCCAGGCGGAAGGAGAGATGGGGAAATGGGGCTGGAGCATTGCACAGATCCTGACCCTGCTTTGAGCTCCGTAAAGGTGTTCGGAATTTATTCTAACGCCAGTAGGAGAGGAGACTGGATTTCCTAGAATGATCTGGTAGCTGATGTGTGAAGAACGGATGGGGTGAGACGAACAGGAAGACAGGTAGACCAGTTAGGAAGTTTCTGCAGTAATCCTGTGGGAGATAACAGTAGCCCTAATCAGGGGAGTGGCTGGAGGAATCCGGAAAGCTGCAGTCCAGAGCTTTTCAGGAAGTGGATTCTAGATAGGACTTGGCGACTGACTGGAGGTGGGGGTCTTGGGGAACTGGTAAGAAGGGGTCCCTGTTCCTTGAGCAAACACATTACTTGTCTCTGGGGGTGGGCATGATTTTCAGTGTCATTCAAAAAAATATTACAATTGTTTGATCTGGGCTGGGCGCGGTGGCTCACGCTTGTAATCCCAGCACTTTGGGAGGCTGAGGCGGGTGGATCACCAGGTCAGGAGTTCGAGACCAACCTGGCTGATATGATGAAACCCTGCCTCTACGAAAAATACAAAAAATTAGCTGGGCGTGGTGGCATGCACCTGTAGTCCCAGCTGCTCCAGATGATGAGGCAGAAGAATTACTTGAACCCAGGAGGTGGAGGTTGCAGTGAGCCGAGATCACACCACTGCACTCCAGCCTGGGTGACAGAGTGAGACTTTATCTGGGGGAAACACACACACACACACACACACACACACACACACACACACACACACA
>NW_022437003.1:3164716-3230663 GCF_009761245.1 Sapajus apella | reverse complement strand
CACACACACACACACACACACACACACACACACACACACACACACACTGTTTGAACTAAGAAACCTTTAAATTGTTTGCTAGCTCAGCCAAGATACAGTTGCATTGGAGGGAGGAAAGAAATACATTCATAAGGGTAAATGCACTCTAATTTTGATTTTTCTCTCTCCTCTTTCAAATTTCAAGGCTGGTTGCATAAGCCTCATTAGCTCACGGGAGACTGTGATCCTATAATCTTTCTCGTTTTCAGAAAACTAGAGATGTTAAACTTCCTTGGAGAAGGTGATTTTTGCAAGCTTTGAATAAAAGTGCTTCCAGTTCTACGTTTAGTTGAAAATCAATGGTGTCTGATGTGTATGAGAAGCCACCCAAGTCTCTTGTGTCCAGCCCACCAGCACTTACATTTTATGACTATCACTTTGAGTCAAATAATCTCCAGTGGTCCCCTACTCCTAAAAATCTCAAGCCCCCATTCTCTTGGATCTTCAATTTTTTATTTTAAGTTGAGAAAGAAAAATCTAGTACATTTGATTTCTTGCTGAATTAATAAGTTTTTCTCCTTAATGTGCCATCCAGGTCATTAATGGAAAAATGTAGTCTATGAAGTTGTGGAGGGCTGCTGTTTTTAATACATTTTAAATATAAAATATCATGATTGTCTGCACTATGATAAAAGAATGTAGAGCAGGAATTTTAATTTGATTATCATTCCCAATCTTCCCAGGCTTTCGTAGGCAAGTACTTTGTTTGAACAGCTGTACTCCGGTAAATCTCAGTAACAAATGAATCAGGAATGATTTTGTGTAGCAAGTCACATGAAAGGAACTTCCTTAGAAAGACAGGTCATTAAGAGAATGAAGAAAGAAAACCTAGCAAACATTTGAGAAATTTAGCAACTATTTTTTTTTAACTAAAGCAATTTGTTCTAATAATTCTTTTCTAATCATCTTAAAATATGCCGTCATTAACAGCAGAGAAAGCTCTTTATTTCCTTTTGAATTTTAAGACCAGGCAGAAATGTAATTTACAATGAAAGTCAGCAGGAAAGGAAAAATACTGAAAACTAGGAGGCATAAAAAATGGAAATGGAGCCCTGTAGTCAATTTTCTATCGTCTATAATTTTCTATCATCTATATGTGTGTTACCCATATGCTAGGGTGGAGTGGGGAGGGGGGTGGGAGGTGCTGTGAAATGTGTCTGCCTCCAATCACAAAAAGATCAAATTAACATGTGAAAAGATATTCCAAGGAGCTGTGGGAGAGAAAGGCTTTTGGCTTTCACCATCTTACCTACTGGATGGGTTTGAAAGCATAAAATAAAGCTAAACTAAATTCAGGGAAACATTGATTCACCCAACTGAATAAACAACTTACTGCATTTGCTAATCTAATTAATCAAACTCTGTTTCTCCTTTCCAAAGGAGATTCACAGGCAGTAAAATAAATTAAATCAACATTTTTTTTTCCCCACTTACTAAAAATAAGCTTTCTTTCCCTGGGTAAATCGGTCATTTAAATTCCCAAGGCTGCACTCCCGTAGTCCTCTGGCAGGAAGCAATTGTATGGGTATAAAATCATTTCTGTACAGATTGCAGAGCTTGGGCTCTGTGCATGAAGTCTGAGCTTTACCACCTAAACTGACGAATATGATCAATTTTAACTGAAGTTATCTTTAGAAACAAATGGCCTATGGATGATGCTGATTAGCAGATAAAAAAGCCTGTGTATACATGAATGTTTTTTGAAACTTAAAAGTATATTGATGGCAGGAAATAATGACTTTGGACAGAAATGTGGAAAATTAAGGATATTTAAAGTTTGGAAATTGTAATTGTGAAAATTTAGACACAGAAGTAGTTTGAAGATCTATTACTTAATGTTTTGAGTTCACTTTAGACCGGTAGAATAAGATTTAGTTTTAGACTGCATGTATATACATATAGTAATTTTATACATACATAGATTTACATAAATACAATATACAAGGAAAAGTGAAGGACAGAGTAAACGGAGAAGAAAACGAATCGAAAGGTTATAAAGGGTTGAATGACAGGCTTTATGTAAGCAAGGCAAAACTGTAACGTAGTAATATCCTGGACAACAAGTATGAGTTAAGACTGTATCTCGAGGTTTTGCATTTTTTAAAGGTGTGATACCAGGATGTGGATTTAGGAGGCCAGCCGTTTAGAACCCAGAAGGAGCTCACTGTTTATATGAAGTTCCGCTCACACTTAGTGCATTTCCTTGTCTTTGTCATGAATGGGCACACTTCCAAGGAAGAACCTAAATGGAAGAGTGCTTCCAGCTGAGTCCTTAATGCTCCCACCTTCATCATCTGCCTGGCGCCCTCACCTTGAGGATCAAAGGGTCCCCAAAGATTGCCTTTCCCCGCATTTCCTTCTCAGATGGACTTATTTCCGTTCTTTTTAGTTTTGTTCACCCGAGGATATTATGCTGAAAACTCATTTACATGCTCAGCTAATCTTAATTAAAATGTAAAGGCAGATCAGGGCATGATCAAATTAAGTTCTGAATGTACTTGGATAGTTGGGCATCAGTTTAATGGATTAAACAGTTCTTGGAATTGCTTTCTCTTTCCTGACACTAAGTCTTAGTTTTGCTGTCATTTCTTAATAGTCCCTTTTACTTCCGCTTTCAAGCTGTGACTGAACATTCTCTTTTAACTTACAGACTCTTTTGCTATCTGGAAACCCATTGCCCACTTCTGACTTCCACTCAAAATTGCTTTCCTCACAGCCTGACTTCGAGAGTTGTGAAACATTGGGATGTGCTTCTGAGTTGGGGTGTGCAATGGCATGTAAGTTGCTACTATTTGTTCTGAATTCGACAGGTTTTCACGCGCAGTAGGGCTGGCTTTCGGCAAGTCCCTGACCTTTCCTTCTAAGGCCGGTGCATCTCAGTTGCTGCTGTTGGGGGATGTAATGCAGTCTGCATCTGTTAGTGAAGACACAGAGGGCAAAAGAAGCAGTTTGTTTCTTTCCTTTTTTTTTTTTTTTTTTTTTTTGAGACGGAGTTTCAGTATTGTTGCCCACCCAGGATGGAGTGCAGTGGTGCAATCTCGGCTCACCACAACCTCTGCCTCCCGATTCTCCTGCCTCAGCCTCCCTAGTAGCTGGGATTACAGGCATGCGCCACCATGCCTGGCCAATTTTGTATTTTTAGTAGAGACAGGGTTTCACCATGTTGGCCAGGCTGGTCTCGAACTCTTGACCTCAGCTGATCCACCCACCTTGGCCTCCCAAAGTGCTGGGATTATAGGTGTGAGCTACTGTGCCCAGCCAGAAGCAGTTTCTTTTGAATATTTATTTATTTATTTGAGACAGGATCTCACTCTGTTGGCCAGGCTTCAGTGCAGTGGCTCTATCACGGCTCAATGCAGCTTACGCCTCCTGGGCTCAAGCAATCCTCCTACCTTAGCCTCCCGAGTGGCTGGGACTACAGGCGCACACCACCATGCCTGGCTAATTTTTTTTGTATTTTTTGTAGAGATAGGGTTTCACTGTGTTTCCTAGGCTGATCTCGAACTCCTGTGCTTAAGTGATCCTCCTGTCTTGGTCTCCCAGAGTGCTTAGATTACAGGTGTGAGCCACCACATCTGGCTTGAATTTTTTTTTTTTTTAAGACAGAATCTCACTCTGTTGCCAGGCTGGAGTGCAACGGCACAATCTTGGTTCCCTGAAACCTCTGCCTCCCGGGTTCAAGTGATTTTCCTACCTCAGCCTCCCGATTAGCTGGGATTACAGGCGCTTGCCACTAAGCCCGGCTCATTTTTGTATTTTTAGTAAAGACTGGGTTTCACCATGTTGGCCAGGCTGGTCTCAAACTCCTGACCTCAGGTGATCCGCCTGCCTCAGCTTCTCAAAGTGCTGAAATTACAGGCATGAGCCACCGCGTCCAGCCAAATATTTTAGTAATAAATTCACCATCTCCATACTGTTCTGTGGTAAATATACTGAAGAGCAAATGAAACCTTTCAAACTTAGTTATCATGGATTTGGCTGCATAGTTGGCCAAACTAGACTGGTTTCTAAGAAATCACTTGTGATTTGTTAAATTATCTTTAACGTTCAAACTACGGAACGACTGAACTAGATGCAGGCAAAGACAGCGGCTTGCTTACTATTGTTAGGCTGCTGCACCTAGATTTACTAGAGATAGAAGGATGAGTGTCTGTTGTTCTGAAAATGATGGTTTATCTGTTCTTATCATTTATAACGCTGCAATATACTTGTTTATGTCTTCTAGATTGTGAGTCTCTTTGAGGTCAAAACCATGGCAGCCAAATAATTCCACATAGAAACTTCCACTAACTAGTTAGAACTGAAAACATAAACCGTCCCAAAGTACTTTGCATTTGGTCAAACTACTTTTAAAATCTGGTATTCAGTTCTGGGCATATTTAGGAATGTTGAAAACTGGAGCATTTTGACATTTCCTAATGTGTGTGTGTGTGTGTGTGTGTGTGTGTGTGTGTGTATATATATGTATATAATTTTTTATTTTTTTGAGACAAGGCCTCGTTCTGTTACTCAGTCTGGAGTGCAGTGGCAAGGTCAGGGGCTCACTGCAACCTCTGCCTCCTGGGCTCAAGCGATCCTCCCACCTCTGCCTCTGAGTAGCTGACACCACAGACATGTATCACCATGTCTGGCTAATTTCTTTTTTTGAGACAGGGTCTTGTTCTGCTGTCCAGGCTGGAGTGCAGTGGTGCGATCTCAGCTTACTGCAACGTTTGTCTCCCGGGTTCAAGCGATTCTCCTGGCTCCGCCTCCCGAGTAGCTGGGACTACAGGTGTGTGCCACCACGCCTGGATAATTTTTTGTATTTTTAGTAGAGACAAGGTTTCCCCATGTTAGCCAGGATGGTCTCAATCTCCTGACCTCGTGATCCACCCGCCTTGGCCTCCCAGAGTGCTGGGATTACAGGCATGAACCGTCGCACCTGGTATGCCCAGCTAATTTTTTTAGTTTTTATTATTTTTATTTTTTTGAGACCGAGTTTCATTCTTGTTGCCCAGGCTGGGGTGCAGTGGAGCGATCTCGGGTCTCTGCAACCTCCACCTCCCGGGTTCAAGTGATTCTCCTGTCTCAGCCTCCTGAGTAGCTGGGATTATAAGCATGAACCAGCACATCGGGCTAATTTTGTATTTTTAGTAGAGACAAGGTTTCTCCATGTTTGTCAGGCTGGTCTTGAACTCCCAACCTCAGGTGATTCACCCACCTCAGCCTCCCAAAGTGCTGGGGTTACAGGCATGAGCCACTGCATACGGCCTAGTTGTTTTTTTTTTTTTTTTTTTTTTTGTAGAGACAGGATCTCTCTATGTTGCCCAGGCTGGTCTTGAACCCCTGGGATCAAGGGATCCTCCTGCCTTTGGCCCCCCAAAGTGCTGGGATTACAGGCATGAGCTACCATGACATGAGCCCAGATATTATCATCATCACAATTTCTCTTTACCAATAATACCTAATATATACAACTTGCACATCTGTGGGCTCATTTGAGCCTTAAAATTCTATGAGGTATGCAGGACAGCAGATGCTTCTGTGTCTTACTGATTTGGGCAACCTGCCCAGATAATGCATGTAATTTTTCTAAGATTCATAAATTCTAAGATTATGGATCTAGTAAGTTTGGCATAAGGGTTCAGACCCAAGTTTTCGCAATGCAGATCTATTGTGCTGTCCAATAGACTGTTATGGCTGGGCTATTACTTGGATCCTTGAAGAACTTGGGAATGTTTCTGTGTGCATAAGAAAGGATATCAAATCAGCCAGGTGTAGTGGTGTATACCTGTAGTCCCAGCTACGAGGGAGGCTGAGGTGGGAGGTTTGCTTGAGCCCAGGAGGTGTAGGTTGCAATGACCGGAGATCCCACCTCTGGATTCCAGCCTGGGCAACACAGTGAGACCCTGTCTCAAAAAAATAAAACAAAATGAAATAAAGATAGGAGGTAGGGGAAACGTTATCCTACTCAGTAGTTGGGGTATTGGTCTTTCTTACTCTGCAACTTTTCAGGGTAAAATTTCAAATGTGTGTTGCTTTTGTCTAGTTTTATTTTGGCTTAAGAAAGAAATTTTCTTTTCTGGCACACAGACCTAGAGGTGAAACGTGTGTGACCATGCCTTTGTTCACTGGCCTCTACCCACCTGTTCACCTCCTTTCGTTAAGTTCTCCCCAGTGCCATTCACTATGCTCCAGACTGCTTGGTCTTCTTTTCCACCACAGGGCCTTTGCACTGCCTGGCCCTTTGCCTACAAGACCATTCCCCTTTCCTCACCTCAACACCTCAACCTTGGCTGGGTGGAGTCTTATGCATCCCTTTGGGTTTAACTTGAAGGTTGCTTGCCCAGGGAAGACTTCCCAAAGAGAATGAATATTGCACAACCACCTCAGTACATGCTTGAATCAGGGTCTCAAATTGTAAGCCACAGAAACTGACTCTGGTTAAGCAGAAATGCAATTTATTGAGAGGATACTGAGAAGAAAGTTTTAGAGAAGTGGCCTAAAGAAGAAACTGCCACCACCAGTGCTGCCCCCTTTCTTTCTTTTTTTTTTTTTTTGAGGTGAAGTTTCGCTCTTTGTTACCCAGGCTGGAGTGCAGTGGTGTGACTCGGCTCACTGCAGCCTCCACCTCCCAGGTTCAAGCAGTTCTCCTGCCTCAGCCTGCCGAGTAGCTGGGATTACAGGCGCCTGCCACCAAGCCCAGCTAATTTTTTTTTAAATTTATTTTTTATTTTTAGTAGAGATGGGGTTTCACCATATTGGCCAGGATGGTCCCGATCTCTGGACCTCGTGATCCTCCCGCCTCAGCCTCCTAAAGTGCTGGGATCACGGGTGTGAACCACCGTGCCCGGCCTCGTGCTGCCCCCTTGAGCCCTGCATGTTGTGGCTTTTTTGTTTTTGTTTTTTTTTGAGACAGAGTTTTACTCTGTAGCCCAGGCTGTAGTGCAGTGGCGCTATCTCAGCTTACTGCAATCTCCACCTTCCTGGTTCAAGCAATTCTCCTACCTCAGCCTCCTGAGTAGCTGGGATTACAAACACCTGCCACCACACCAGCTACTTTTTTGTATTTTTATTAGACGCAGGGAGGGTTTTACCATGTTGGCCAGGCTGTTTTAGAAACTCTTAACCTCAAGTGATCCGCCCTCCTCAGCCTTCCGAAGGGCTAGTATTATAGGTGTGAGCCATGACACCCGGCCAGATGCTGTGGTTTCTAATGCTTCCAGGAAATCTGCCTGCTCTGAGAAGGCAGCCTTGCAGCCATCACTGACCCCCTAAGCTGGATACCTCGATTGCTATCCTTACCCATCAAACCAAGTCAAATCCATACTGGTATGTGGCTTCCTCCTGTGAATTGCCCACATGTGAATCCAAGTTGTGCAAGGGTGAATCTAATTGATGGTGCTGAAGTCACCCTAGCTGCAAAGGAGGCTGGAGAAGGAAATTTTCTGAGTTCTATACTGGGAAAGTGGGACTCATTAGCTGAAAAGTATCCGGCTGCATCAGGGTGTTCAAAAGGGGGAAAACATGACAAATATCTTCTACACTGAGACTCAGGGCTTTAATCTACCCATGGACCAACCATACTTACCTCACAGGGTTGTTACGAGAATTAAGGTAATTTACATGAAACTGCTTAATAAATTGTACAGAGAGATTTAAGTATAAAATAATATTATTTCTCTACTGTAACGTATCTTGACTGAAGCATGAAAGCAAGTCCTTGATAAGTTGACAAATCTCCAGCTCACTTTATATGTTTTTAAAATCATCAAGATACTCTTCTCCGCCAAAAGACATTTTAAATATTCAGGATAAATTTAAAAAAAGAAAAGTACCTCTTCTCTCAAAGTGCTGCCCTCATAAATTTCTATCATCTCCACATGTTTATTTTGTAATGGAAATACACAAAACCATGCCAAGCATAGAAATTGTAGTTTAAAACATTTGAGTGGGTTTTCAGCTACTTTTGACTTGTTTCTGATTTTAAGGCTTTGTTCTAATCTACTTTTTATACTCTGGTTTCAACGTGAATACAGCTCTCTTGTTTGAAAGCAGACAATGGGCTTATTCAACCCTCAAGGGCCTCTGCATTTGGTTTTTCTGCCACGGCCCTCGGTGGCTCTTCCAGATATATTATTATCTTGTAAAAAATGTAGACGAACAGCTGAGTTTTTAGCAAAAGTAATAGCAATTGTGTAAAGGGATGCTAGTGTAAATGGTTGTGGCAGTTACATTAAAGCAAATGCAGTGACAATTATTCATGTATTCACTGAATGTAATTCTGGGCTTCTGTGATGGTAAAGTTCCTCTATAGACGAGGAGAGGTCGATATCAATGTAATTTCAGAGGAGAAACAGCCCTGTGCAGGGTTATTTTCCTATTTGACAGCAATGTTTTCCAGGATAACATCAGAATTTTGAGTTGTGCTACTTAACTTTCCTTTCTTGTAAATATTGAATTAAAGTAATATATTGCTAGAAAATAAAACATGACCCAGCATTGCAATGCTGAAAACGGGTTATAATTCTCAGATTGTGAGGTTTCTGCCATCTTATATTTTATTCAAGAATATAGGGAATTCTAACATAAGTGTTTTCATACACCTTCTTACTTAAGTGATAATTCATATTAGACTGAACTGTCCTGAATTTCCAAAAATCTCATGTTGGATTAAGAGGAATTTCCTTTCAATATACTCTGCCTTCCCTTCAACATCTTTTCAACCCTTTCTCCCTATTCACACATACTCACTCATTTGCACGTAACCTAAAGAGCACATTGATTTTAGGACACTGGACATCTGGAGTCCTTACATTGTGTTTTAGTAAAGGTCTGAGCTTGGAACTACAGAAGGCCTTACAAATAGCACTGTGGGAAACAGGGCTTAGTTGGGGTAAACAGAGCACCCTAGTAAGGAGTACATTTTGGTGATTCACAATTTACGTCACTTAATTGATCTAAGTATTTATGTGGTCTGTATTTTCCGGCCATAGCAATTCTAATTTCATCTCTCAAGATACATAGTGAGCATTTGCACGACTGTACATAGGGCTACTGTCTGTTGGTTGGAGAGGGACATGCAGATGTCATATTCAATACTGAAGCTTTTGCTTTAATTGGTGATGTTGAAAGTCACTTGAAACCACACCCCTAGTCCTCAAGGGAGTTCTCAGCTGACCCTGTGGGTGTACTGGTAATGCCTTTTATTTTATTGACTCACTGTATTCTTAGATTACTCTTTACCATTTGATATTGACAGACAGTAAATTCTTACGGAAGCTGCTCAGTAGTGAGTTATGAAGAATTGTCTTGTTAATAAACTCAGCATAGTTTGGAACTCAAGTTTAATTAAAATGAAGAAGTAATTGATTATGTAAAGATTTTTCCTCACTTAAGCTTATATCCTTTTATTGCCTCTCTGCCTTTTTTCTAAATTCAAAGACAGATTTTATTTTATACCCATTTTTTAAGGTGCATTTTTACAGAATCTGTTGTAGGACTTCTTGTCATTAGCTTTTTAATTAATTATTACTTTTTTAAAAATTAGAGAAGGAGTTGCGAGGTAGAGTTTGAGAGAGGTAAAAATGAAAAATCTATGTTTTCCAGAGATTTTAGTTTTTGGGATGCTGTTTAAAGATGATTGTTAGGCTGGGCACCGTGGCGCACGCCTGTAATCCCAGCACTTTGGGAGGCTGAGGCAGGTGGATCACCTGAGGTCAGGAGTTCGAGACCAGCCTGGGCAACATGATGAAACCCCGTCTCTACTAAAAATACAAAAAAATTACTGGGCATGATGGCAGGCGCCTGTGATCCCAGCTACTCGGGAAGCTGAGGTAGGAGAATTGCTTGAATCCGGGAGGTGGAGGTTGCAGTGAGCCAAGATCCCGCCTTTGCACTCCAGCCTGGGCAACAAGAGCGAAACTTTGTTTTTTGGGGGCGAGGGGAAGATAATGATTGTTTATGGACTCTTTAAAGATGTTTTCTCATAAGAGTTGCCAGGTAACAGATTAGTTATCTGAGGGTGGTTTGAAAGGCCTTTTGGAATTGCCTGGGTGACAATACTACCTTACGGTACTTATCAAACAAAGCTCCTTTGAAGTCGCTTTTCGTGTTAGAAAACCAGAAAATATTTTCTTTCATTAAACAGAAAACAATACATGGTTCAGAGGTTTAATATTTTTTTTTTTTTTAGAAAAAGTACATTGGTTATTTTTGTGATCGACTCCAATTTTTAAAAATCTTTTAGACTTTGTGGGCTACAGGATTTTTCTGAATTAAGGTTCTTAATATACGTTTACTGCTCTTGTAAACTATGTATGGTTACGAGGTACATACTGTTATACCTCAGAATTGGAGGGCCTCTTGGTTTTTGTCTTTCTTTCAGATACTCTTGTACAAAACCTGTATTCTCCAAGCTTGGTTGTTAAGAGAATTTTGGATCGAAATAAATATTGTAGGGCATGCGACATTCCTGCACAACCTTTGTTAGACACAGTCACGCTGAAAGAACAGGGTAAATGGAACGGGCTGTCAGGGGTCAGGGCTGGAAACTCGCAGGGGCTGATATTGCAGTTTGAGTAAGCAGGAGTTTATGAGAGTCCTCTTCAGTCCAAGCTTATCTGAGCTCACAAAGGAGATTCACGGTCTGTTGCTCCGCAAAAGCTCTTTGGGCAAGCACTTTTCTTCCCAACTAGCTTTTAAGTGCTCCTGGGGCCATCAAGCCTATTCACTAAGGCCTCTCAGATTGTGAATACATAAACCTTAATGATTTTGGAATCCCAAAGGAAGACATATTAACTACTGCATCATCCAAACAAGATCCTGCTAATAGAATGGACAAATACATCTTAGGTTATCACAAATTCACCCGCTTTCTAGTAGTGACTTTAATAATAAGTTTTTGCAACCCGTGAAGAACATTTATTCTGTTCCAGCATTGATAGGATGGCTGATATTGATTATACATTTATATTCAAATAGTGGAACCAGTTGTGTGATAGACGTAACCTCTGAGAGCAGCAGTAATGATTTAGTTTTTAATGGTTTGACAAAATATACAAGGCATGTGATGAATGCAGGAGTTGGTTATTTCAGGCGCCTTGCAGCTTCAGTCGTCCCGTGTTCAGGAGTTATGTAGATCATGCAGTTTGTTCTGCTTTTCAGGTATAATTTGTCTTTCAAAATAAAAATTGTGACTGTGATTGTATTAACACATTGCGTCTCTTCATATACTTTATTTATTTATTTATTTTTTGAGACGGAATTTCGCTCTTGTTACCCAGACTGGAGTGCAATGGCGCGATCTCGGCTCACCGCAACCTCCGCCTCCTGGGTTCAGGTAATTCTCCTGCCTCAGCCTCCTGAGTAGCTGGGATTACAGGCACGTGCCACCATGCCCAGCTAATTTTTTGTAGTTTTAGCAGAGACGGGGTTTCACCATGTTGACCAGGATGGTCTTGATCTCTTGACCTCGTGATCCACCCGCCTCGGCCTCCCAAAGTGCTGGGATTACAGGTGTGAGCCACCGCCCCCGGCCCTTCATATACTTTAAATGCCTCAGTCTTTTCAAGCAATGTTTGGCATAACCTGAATTCCACTCAAAATCCCTTCATGAGAGAATAGAAACCATCATATGAAATTTGTTATAATAGGATTTAACCTATAGTTCTGATTCTTTCTTCCCTTCAATTTTTATCAAGTATTTAATTGCCCGCCGGATGATTTGTTTTAGAATTGGCCTACTTTTTTTTTTTTTGGCTTCAGTGCCTGTGGGCAAATGTAAATTTGCAGCTGAATTAGCAAAGCAGGGATATCTGTGTAAGTTAATAACCACGACAGGGAATGAAGTAACTGTTTGATTTCCCTCTTTTCCTAGATTGGCCATGTGTGCAAGGTAGGAGAGCTAGAATTGAACTAGAATTGGGAGGTAAGGGGGGTTTATGGGGAAATGATTAACTTCAAATTGTTTTATTAATATAAAGGAATGTATGTTTATTGTAGAAAATACAGAGAAGTAGAAAGAAAAGAAAATCCATCATTCTTCCACTCAGAGATGATTATGTGAATGTTTTGAGATCTTTTATTTCAATCTTTTACTTTTTTGAAATATTTTATGCATAACAAGTGTACATATATTTTTGAAACAGCGGTAAAATGCCAATCCATGAATCTGCCATCCAGCTTAGTAGAACAGTCTCAATTCTGTTTTATCTTTCAATTATTCCTCCTTACCTGTACCTCAGATGCAACTTTTCCCTTTTGAATTGAAATTCAGTTCTCCAAAATAAAATATGTTGTTTTGATCATTTCAAGCACATTTAGCCTCTTAGTACATTTTACATAAATCAGCATCCTGACGTTTTTGTTTTCCATTTTCTTGTGTCCCTTCATGATTTCACAATATATGTGTCCCTAACTAATAATTGCTTTATTTTGCATGTTTTAAAACTTCAAATAAATGAGGCCGGGCGCGGTGGCTCACACCTGTAATTCCAGCACTTTGGGAGGCTGAGGCGGGTGGATCATAAGGTCAGGAGTTTGAGACCAGCCTGGCCAAGATGTTGAAACCCTGTCTCTACTATAAATACAAAAATTAGCTGAGCATGGTGGCACATGCCTGTATTCCCAGCTACTCAGGAGGCTGAGGCAAGAGAATCGCTTGAACCTGGGAGGCGGAGGTTGCAGTGAGCCGAAATCGCTCCACTACACTCCAGCCTGGGTGACAGAGTGAGACTCTGTCTCAAAAAAAAAAAAAAACTTCAAATAAATGAAATTGTTCTGTGTTTCTTCTACTGCCTTTTAAAAAATTAACATTATGACTGGATGCAGTGGCTCACGCCTGTAATACCAGCAGTTTGGGAGGCCAAGGCGAACAGATCACCTGATATTGGGAGTTTGAGGCCAGCCTCACCAACAGGGAGAAACCCCATCTCTACTAAAAATACAAAAGTGGCTGGGCGTGGTGACACATGCCTGTAATCCCAGCTACTCAGGAGGCTGAGGCAGGAGAATCACTTGAACCCGGGTGGCGAAAGTTGTAATGAGCCGAGATCGTACCATTGCATTCCAGCCTGGGCAACAAGTGTGAAACTCCACCTCAAAAATAAATACTTTCAAATTAAAATTAAAATTAACATTGTGTCTTTTGTGATGTGTGCAGTGTTATCCATTTGCTTCCACTGCTGTACAGTACTATTGTATGAATGTCCCTCAGTTTATCCATTTCCCGTCAAGGCACGTTTGAGTTTTGTTTTGTAGCGGATTCTGTCAATCCCTCACCCAATGCCTCTTAGATCTTTCTTGATGCGATCATCAACCTCCAGATGCATTATCTACATCTGTGCCTGAGGGCTTTTCTCTCCATCCCAACTGCAGAAAGCCATGCACATCACAGAAAGTCAGGTGCCCTTGGAGGCGGCTCTTAACCAATGAGTCTGGGGAGTTGGGTGCATACCGCAGCTCCCTTGGATAACTGCAGTTCCCGTAGTTTCTCTATGAGATGATGCCCTAGTGATTCACACAGTACTTGGTTTAATGTTGCATCCTTTGTTGACTGCCTTTTCCTCCCTGTATGACTTCCTTATACCCCTACCAGTTTTTTTGTTTACATTTTTTTCTAAATAAACTTAATTTTTATCTTAGGGTCTGCTTCTGAGAGAAGCTAAACTGAGTCAAGTTGTTTGCAGTTTGGGTCACTGCAAGTAATACTGCTGTGGACATTCTTGTATTCTGGTACACAGAGCAAGTGTTTTTCTGAAATATATTCCCAAGGAGAATAACTGGGTTTCCGGGCGGGCATATATTCCACTTTCCGAGTTGGTGCTGGCTTGTTTTTCAAAGTGGTTGGGACAGACATTCATGAATAATGAATAAAATATTCCTATTATTCAACATCCTTGCTAACTTACTTTTGGTATTGTGGTTAGCACAGTTTCTTATATAAAACGTTAGTTTGCAATCCTGGATACTTAATGAGATTATACATCTTTACATATGTTATTGGGCATTTGTATACAAGTGAATATTTGCATTTGTCACTTCTTCTGTGACCTGTATTTTTTTTTTTTTTTTTGATATGAGATCTCACTATGTTGCCCAGGCTGGTCCCGAACTCCTGGCCTCAGGTGATCATCCTGCCTTAGCCTTCTTAGTAGCTGGGACTACAGGCACTACAGGCATGTGTCATTGTGGTTGGCTGTAATTGGCTTTTTTGTAGGAGTTTTTGTAAATTCTAGGTAGTAGCATTTCATGTGTCATTTAGACATTCTCTCCAAGTTTGCAGCTTGCCAGCTCCCTTTCTTTATGGTTTTTGATTTTGTTTTTGTTTTGAGACAGAGTCTCACTCACTGTAAATTCTGCCTCCTGGGTTCAAGCGATTCTCCTGTCTCAGCCTCCCGAGTAGGTGGGATTACAGGTACGTACCACTATGCCCAGCTAATTTTTGTATTTTTAATAGAGACAAGGTTTCACCACGTCGGCCAGGCTGGTCTCTAACTCCTGACCTCATGATCTGCCCGCCTTGACCTCCCAAAGTGCTGGGATTACAGGTGTGAGCCACCACACCTAACCTTTATGGGTCATTTTTAAGGAAAAAGCATTGAAGTCAAAGCACATAGTCTTACAATTAAGTGTGATGCTACTTGTAACTTTTTATTTAGCAGTCCTTTTAACTATAATGTTTGGATCATTTGCATTGATGCAGTTATTCAGATGCTTGGGTTTGAAATCCATTATTTTATTATTTCTTTTCTTTATGAGATGGAGTCTTGCTCTGTAGCCCAGGCTGGAGTGCAGTGGCGCAATCTCAGCTCACTACAACCTCTGCGTCCTGGGTTCACGCAGTTATCTCTGCCTCAGCGTCCTGAGTAGCTGGGATTACAGGAACCCATCACTACACCCAGCTAATTTTTGTATTTTTAGTAGAGACAGGGTTTTGCCATGTTGGCCTTGCTGGTCTCGAACTCCTGACCTCAAGTGATCCACACACTTTGGCCTCCCAAAGTGCTGGGATTACAGGTGTGAGCCATCATGCTTAGCTTATTTTATTATTTCTTTTCTCCTCTTTCTCTTCCCCCACCCACTCCTCCTCCTCCTCCTGTTTCGTTTGATGGTTCATACACAGAAGCAGAACTCCAGTGCATTTACATGTTAGCAGTGTTTTTATCATGTGGACAAGTAGAGGATTCCTTCCTATGTTGGAATTGCCAGCTGTGTAGTAGATGTCTGGAATAAAGTGTTTCTGATGGAATGGGTTTGGTTATCACTCACGTAGGGAAAAGCTTAGGAGTGTGCATTTGTAATTCTGAACACATTCATAATTGTTTGCTAATAAGGTGGTTCTTGAAATGCCAAGAACTGGACAAACATGTTAGAAAGTCCCATACACCTGAATGTGATACCTACCTTTGAGGACCAGGTGAGACAAGTGATGAGTCGGTATATCACGGTGACAGGGGAATGTCTGAGGTATCTCACCGGGCTCATGATCACATTCTTCTCAGGTCAGAAGTCCCATGACAGAGACCCAAAGCCAGGGCTCACTTCATTCCTCAGATGAAGGCAAGCTTGCTGCTCAACTCTCCTACGTTAATCAGCCAATAAGTTCAGCAAAACTCACTTGGTTTTTAAAAAAAGTAATTGAACTCACTTGAAAGCTTTATCAGTCAACCCTTAAGTCTTGCTGCTTTAAACAGATCAGTGTAAAAGGAGTTTTCGTAATGTTTATAAAAAGAGGTTGTGTGAGGTCACTGAAATGGTGTTTGTTTTTCTTGCAGCTATTTCAGTGGCAGTTATACAAAGCTTGATGTGCTTTGTTTGGGAATGCGTGATAGTGTAAGCATGCAATTTTTGGTCTGTGCTAACCAAAGCAACATTTTACCCTGTGTGTTGTGTGGTATATAATTGTTCCTGTGATTTTAATAACAATTATTAATGTGAGGCCTCAAATGCGTGTTAGACATCGTCCAACTTCCTCACTACAGAATAATATAGGCATGAAGAAATTTCTTTTTTAAGTGAGACAGAGTCCCTGGGCTGGAGTGCAATGGTGCGATCTCGGCTCACTGCAACTTTTGTCTCCCGGGTTCGAGCCGTTCTTCGGCCTCAGCCTCCCGAGTAGCTGGGATTACATGTGTTCACCACCACAGCCAGCTAATTTTCTGTGTTTTTAGTAGAGACAGGGTTTCACCGTGTTGGCCAGGCTGGTCTCGAGCTCCTGACCTCGTGATTTGCCTGCCTCAGCCTCCCAAAGTGCTGGGATTACAGGCGTGAGCCACCGTGCCTGGCTATAGGAAGAAATTTTAAAAACTAATTTCAATCATGCCAGCTAGGAAATTTTGATAGATCATGTAAAATAGAGATTCACCCACAAAATGTAATAGGAAAGTTCCAAGAATGAGAATGGCAGGTGAAGTTGTAGGAAAATGTCTGTTTTTCAAGTGAGGCATTCAGTAAAGTAGTGAAAGTTGGTTGGGGCGTCATACATCTATGCTTAGGAGCATTATGTGCAATCTCATAATATTCTCAAGGCCAAATCTCATACATGTCTTCATGCAGCCCCTGTCAGAGACTGCATCTAAGAAAGAAGGTACTTTAAAAAATGGTTAAAATGCGACGGAGTGTTTTTTTTTTTTTTTTTTTTTTTTTGAGACGGAGTCTTGCTTTGTTGCCCAGGCTGGAGTGCAATGGCATGATCTTGGCTCACTGCAACCTCTGCCTCCTGGGTTCAAGCGATTCTCCTGTCTCAGTCTCCCAAGTAGCTGGGACTATAGGCGCGTGCCACCATGCCCCGCTAATTTTTTGTATTACTAGTAGAGATGAGGTTTCACTGTGTTAGCCAGGATGGTCTCGAGCTCCTGACCTTGTGATCCACCCTCCTGGGCCTCCCTAAGTGCTGAGATGGGAGTGAGCCACTAGTACTGGCCAAAATGGTAAATTTTTATGTTATGCGTATTTTGCTGTAGCTAAACAAAAGAAAATACAAATAAAAACAAAAGAGGAGGCTCTGGATTTTCACCATTTTTTTTCTTTTTTTTTTTTTTTTTTTTTTTTTTTTTTGGTAAAGGGGAAGGAAAGCTCTAATGGGTATAACTTCTGTAATTTTCCTGATGGCAGTTACCAACCCCTGAGGACAGGAATCACTTTTTTTTTTTTTTGAGACGGAGTTTCGCTCTTGTTACCCAGGCTGGAGTGCAATGGTGCGATCTCGGCTCACCGCAACCTCCGCCTCCTGGGTTCAGGCAATTCTCCTGCCTCAGCCTCCCGAGTAGCTGGGACTACAGGCGTGTGCCACCATGCCCAGCTAATTTTTGTATTTTTAGTAGAGACGGTGTTTCACCATGTTGACCAGGATGGTCTCGATCTCTTGACCTTGTGATCCACCCGCCTCGGCCTCCCAAAGTGCTGGGATTACAGGTGTGAGCTACCGCGCCCGGCCGAGGAATCACTTTTGAAGGTAGGGCTGAGGGGATCATCAACCAAGCTATGAAGATCAAAACTGGCCAGCCTGCCGGAGCCTACCTAACCCTGTTCCTGCTTCAGCCATATCAAGTGAGGACTGCATTCCGTTCCCTCTGGCGATGCCACTCCGTGTGAGGCTGATTTCACGCAGGCTTGAAGGAATGGTCTTTATTCAGAGCCTGTTAGGTGTGAGGCACTGAATAAATCAATGTACTAGAAATTGTATGTATGTTATTGCAATTTTGTGTCACAGTCCACTGCTGAAGGTGGTATTATCCCTAATTTTTAAACAAAGGAAGTGAGATTCTGAGAGGTGTAGTCTCCAAGCTCACACATGTAGCAATTCAGAGAATTCAAATCCAGATCGCTCTTGTTGAGCTCCTTGACCTTGTCTTGATAATGTCATTGCCTCAGATTTTGTGTCCCACTCAAGCTAAATGGAAGCAGGAATTTAGTACTTTACACTTGGTATATTGTTTTCAGGGGAAATAAGTATAAGAAACAGGATTTCGTTTGGCATGGAATATTTTATTCATATATGAGATTTTTAGTGAGAACCCACTTGGTGTCAGACGTTGTTGGCGTTGACGAACCATATGTCTGTACGAGACAGGTGTAGGCCGGGTGCGGTGGCTCACGCCTGTAATCCCAGCACTTTGGGAGGCCAAGGTGCGCGGATCATGAGGTCAAGAGATTGAGACCATCCTGGCCAACATGGTGAAACCTCGTCTCTGCTAAAAAATAGAAAAATTAGCTGGGTGTGGTGGCGCGTGGCTGTAGTCCCAGCTACCTGGGAGGCTGAGGTGGGAGAATCGCTTGAACCCGGGAGACGGAGGTTGCAGTGAGCCGAGATCAATCCACAGCACTCCAGCCTGGCGCCTGGCAGAGCAAGACTCTGTCTCAAAAAAAAAAAAAAAAAAAAAAAAGACAGGTGTAGTACCTGCTCTCAGGAAATAACAGATTATGCCATAGCGGTGTAAACCCACTTCATCTGCATGCAAAAATTTATTTGAAGGCCGGGCAGGTGGCTCACACCTATAATACCAGCACTTTGGAAGGCTGAGGTGGATGGATATGAGGTCAGAAGTTCAAGACCAGCCTGACCAAGATGGTGAAACCCTGTCTCTACTACAAATACAAAAATTAGCCGGCCATGGTGGCACATGCCTGTAATCCCAGCTACTTCAGAGGCTGAGGCAGGACAATCGCTTGAACCTGGGAGGCAGAGGTTGCAGTGAACAGAAATTGCACTGCTGCACTCCAGCCTGGGCAACAGAGTGAGACTCCATCTCCAAAAAAAAAAATTTATTTGAAATTGAATGAAGGACAAAAGTGGAGATTTTGACTGTTTCTCTGATAGTTTTGTTACCATCAACTGTGGTCAGGTTTAACAGGAGCAAAATAGGCAAATTCAGTAAAATGTCTTTCTTTGGAGAACTCTAAAAATGCACATATTAAAAATAAATAAGTTGAGTCTCATCATCCGAGAGAGTTAATGTTCTGTCAAGTTGGTGTGAACACTGTATTAGTGAATGTTGAACCAGTGCTCCTAGGGAAAATATAGGGTTAGGTTCCTGAGAGCCTCTGGCTGCAAGATTTTCATCAATCAACATATATCCTTATTTTATGTGTTTTATTTAGCGTGTATTTTATTTAATATATGTTTTGTTTGTGTTTTAAAATATATTTGCATTTAGATTTGATATATATATATTTAATATATGTGTCTTCTATTTGACACATATTATTGGTTCATTAACATGGAACTTGTGTGAACAGTGCTATATCTCATGCGCAAATGACGCTTATGGAGCACTTGCCTTTTCTCTTGTAAGGCCCATCAGAGTTTTCTTGCACTTAGGGAAACTAGATATTAATAGCATTTCAGCCCTCCAATTCAGGGGGCATTGCAAACAGTGAAACCAGCAAAAAGCATAAAAAAGCAAAGAACATGGCATTAAAAAAGACACTTTTTACGTGATTGAAGCTGAAACAAGAAGGCAGCGCGTTGCCTTGTGCAGTGTCCGCTGGGAAGGTGTGTTGGGAAGCTTAGAACTTTCACTGCTCTGTGCGTGATCGTGAAATTAGAAAAGCACCATGCCTATTGATTTTGGGATTACATGTTCATTTTTGCAAGTTAGGTGAATTTGCAAATACAGAGTCTGTAAACAGTGAAGTTTGACTGTGCTAATGTCAATAATAAAACATAATCATCAAGAAAAATATAAGGGTCTGGGCGCATTGACTCATGCCTGTAATATCAGCACTTTGGCAGGCCGAGTTGGATGGATCATCTGGGGTCAGGAGTTCGAGACAAGCCTGGCCAACATGGCGAAGCCCTGTCTCTACTAAAAATGCAAAAGTTAGCTGGGCTTGGTGGCAGGAGCCTGTAATCCCAACCACTCCGGAGGCTGAGGCAGGAGAATGGCTTGAACCCAGGAGGCAGAGGTTGTAGTGAGCCAAGATTGCACCACTGCACTCCAGTCTGGGCGACAGAGTGGGACACTGTCTCAAAAAAAAAAAAAAAAAAAGAAAAAGAAAGAAAAATATAAGAAATTGCAAATATACAGAATTCAGATAGGGCAATGGGATGCTGCTACGGATGGAGTCAGCTGAGGTGTCTCTGAAGAGATCTCGTCTAAACTGAGATCTGGATTACAAGGAGGAGCCTGTCCTTTGAAGATCAAGGGGAAGGGCATTTGATATGGGGGTGCAGGCAGGGAGAAGGCCCCAAGACAAAAGGGGTGTGAGGACCCCCGAAGAGGCCACTGTGGCTGCCAGAAGTGGGGAGCTTTGCAGGCAAGCACAGGCCTGGTCACTAGGGCCTTGTGGGCTGGAGTGGGGCTGAAGATTTGATTCTGTGTGCATTGGGGACACGGATGACTGTGATGTCAGTGCTACTGAAGGTCAGTTTTGGGGCCACCTGTGAAGCTTTCAGGACCCACAGCAGTGTCCCGGTCACATGAACTGTTTAAAGTATGCCACAGAAAATTTTGCTTTTCCCAGTTCCGCCCTGGCACAAGGACTTCCTCACCCTGTCATTGCACTTCCTTGTTTTCCCAAGAAGCCCCGGCTAGCAAGTCCTTCCCTGAGCATCAGAGGCACTTGACCCTGACCACTGCTTTGTCCCCCGTTTCCTGAGCATGACCACTCACTCTCCTTGTGCTCAATGAGCGATGCTTGGTATGTTTCTCCGTAAATGTGGCGGCATTGTTTTCATTTTCCCTGCCACACTTCCAAGGTGGAGGTGTTGCTTTTTACCTCTTTACGCTTTTTCGGTGTCCTAGACACGGTAGCCCCCATATGTGTTGAGTGACACCAAGCTTTCATCTTCTGGTGCTGTGACCTTTCCTTCCTCCTGTGACCACTATGAATGAGAATGCACTTTATTATTATTTTTTTTAAATTAACCACAGTCAGAAGAAGAGAAGAGAATGCACTATGAATCGGCGACAATATGAGAGAGAGTCTGCATTGTATGGTGCTGGCGTGCTGGGGATGCTGAGGGGTAGGGAAGCGGGAAGACAAAATGTGGACAGGAGGAAAATTTACTCAAATGCACCAGGTCTGAGTTTTCTCTAGTTGATGATTAGCAATGCCTATCAGGAAACAAAGGGTTAGACCAGAAGAATTTTTAAGGACTTAAAAATTTTTTTTTTTTTTTCCTTTTTGAGACAGTCTCGCTGTTGTCACTCAGGCTGGAGTGCAATGGGGCAATCTCGGCAACCTCCACCTCCCAGGTTCAAGCAATTCTCCTGCCTCAGCCTCCCAAGTCGCTGGGATTACAGGTACTCGCCACCACCCACACCTGGCTAATTTTTTTTTGTATTTTTAGTAGAGACGGGATTTCACCCTGTTGGCCAGGATGGTCTCGATCTCTTGACCTCGTGATCCACCCGCCTCGGCGTCCCAAAGTGCTGGGATTACAGGTGTGAGCCACTGCGCCCGGCCTAACTTTTTTTTTAGACAGGGCCTTATTACTCTGTTGCCCAGGCTGAATGCAATGGTGTGATCACAGCTCACTGCAGCTTCAAATTCTGTGGCTCAGAGAATCTTCCCACCTCCGTCTCCTGAATAGCTGGGACTCCAGGCACGCACCCCCATACCCAGCTCACTTTTTTGATTTCTAGTAAAGGTGAGATCTTGCTATGTTGCCCAGGTTGGTCTTGGACCCCTGGGCTCCAGGGATCCTCCTGCTTGGCCTCCAAAGAGCCGGGATTTTAGGTATGAGCCACCATGCCCGGCACTTCTAGCTCTTGATGTCATCAGCTATGGTTGAGTTATGCAGGATTAGATAATAGACTGATTTAGCAAACAATCCTTTTAAAAATTATTTTTGGAGAACTCTAAAAATGTAGGTACTTTAAAATATCTTACTCTAAATTTTGGCACAAACATTATAATTTGGTTTTGGAAAACCTTCATTGATTTGTACCTTGCTTTTCAACTCCAGAAGTCTAGTTCCTGCTGAAACAAGAATGAACAAGTTGATGAGCTTGGGTGTCTTTGTAAACAATTCCACAGGTTCAAGATTAAGAAAACAGCAGTCTCAGTTGCATGCTGGGCATAGGTTGGGATCGTGGACTAGATAGTAAACTGTGGCTTTATCCTTGCTGCATGCCACATAGTACCTGCTGAACAGAACACAACGCACCGGTTTATGCTGAGAAAATGTGAATACGCCTCCCGTGACTGGAAATACATCTCAATATACACGTAACTTTATAAGCACATGCGAAGGTTATTATCTTTATGGGCATGAAAGCTTCTGTTATTATCAGTTTATCAAATAGTACGTCTTTTTTTTTTTTTTTTTTTGAGACGGAGTCTTGCTCTGTCGCCAGGCTGGAGTGCAGTGGCGCAATCTTGGCTCACTGCAACCTCCGCCTCCCGGATTCAAGCGATTCTTCTGCCTCAGCCACCCACGTAGCTGGGACTACAGGCGTGTGCCACCACACCTGGCTAATTTTTGTATTTTTAGTAGAGACGGGGTTTCATCATGGCGAGGATGATCTCGATCTCTTGACCTCGTGATCCGCCTGCCTCAGCCTCCCAAAATGCTGGGATTACAGGCGTGAGCCACTGCACCCGGCCCAAATAGTACGTCTTTGACAAACAAATATGTATGCATTTGTCACTATGGTAGTAAGGCATGGAGACTGCACTAGTATGGATTTTTTTTTTTTTTTTTTTTTTTGCATTTTTAGAAAACTCTGATGGTCAAGAGTGGGTGATTTGTGACCTTATAGCAAATGCACAGAGAAAAGTCATATGTAACCTTAGAAGTTTCCAGTTTGGGGATCTAAGGGAGACTACTTAAAAGGTGGTTGCATGGAGCTAAATTAATCCTTATTTTTATTCATTCATTCATTCATTCGTTCAAGACGGAGTTTCACTCTTGTTGCTCAGGCGAATTGCAATGGTACGATCTCCGCTTACCGCAACCTCCGCCTCCTGGGTTCAAGTGATTCTCCTGCCTCAGCCTCCCGAGTAGCTGGGATTACAGGTGTGTGTCACCATGCCCAGGCAATTTTGTATTTTTGGTAGAGACAGGGTTTCTCTGTGTTGGTCAGGTCTCCCAACTCCTGACCTCAGGTGATCCGCCTGCCTTGGCTTCCCAAAATGCTGTGATTACAGACATGAGCCACCGCACCCAGACCTCATCCTTGTTTTTATAATATACACGCATATTCATGATAGAAACATCTCTTACCACACGTACATTTACATCGTATCTTTATCCTTTCTGCTGTACCTCCCAGAATGCAGTTGTCCTCACTCTTAAGATTTAGCTAGATTTTGAAAAGTTTAAACCTGCCTCCCTCACCAGCCCATGTCAAGATTACTTTGAATTTTCATTGCTTGTTCTGAGCTCCTTTTCCTACTGAACTTTTGTCTTCACATTTCACCCGACATAGCTGTTCTCTGCTGGCTTCTTTGTATGAACTCAACCATGAAACTTGGCCTCTTTTCCATGATTTTCACAGAAAAAAAAAATCACACAATGCAAAATAGAAGTTTGACGAGAATGAAGTGGATTAGAATCATAGTAATACCAATAATCAATCAATCAATTGAAAAAAAATTTTTTTTTGAGACATTATCTCACTCTGTCACCCAGGCTGGAGTGCAGTGGCATGATCGTGGTTCACTGCAACCTCTGTCCCCTGGGCTCAAGTAATCCTCCTGCCTCAGTCTTCTAAGTAGCTGGGACTACAGGCACCCACCACCATGCCTGGCTGATTTTTGTATTTTTTGTTGAGATGGGGTTTCGCCTTGTTGCCCAGGCCGATGATCTCAAACTCCTGGGCTTAAGTGATACATCCACCTTGGCCTCCAAAAGTGATGGGATTACAAGTGTAAGCCACCATGCCCAACCAATACCAATTGTTTAAAACTTCATGGTAGGGCCGGGCACAGTGGCTCTTACCGGTAATCCCAGCACTTCGGGAGGCCAGCCAAGGCTGACGGATCATGAAGTCAGGAGTTCAAGACCAGCCTGGCCAAGATGATAAAACCCCGTCTCTACTAAAAATACAAAAATTAGCCAGGCGTGGTGGCAGGCGCCTGTATTCCCAGCTATTTGGGAGCCTGAGGCAGGGAATTGCTTGAACCAGGGAGATGGAGGTTGCTGTGAGCCTAGA
Organism: Sapajus apella; assembly: GCF_009761245.1. Lineage (NCBI taxonomy): Eukaryota > Metazoa > Chordata > Mammalia > Primates > Cebidae > Sapajus > Sapajus apella. The sequence continues at coordinate 3,206,541 of NW_022437003.1, read as the reverse complement.
TCGAGCCACTGCACTGCAGTTCGGCAACAGAGCTAGCCTCCATTTCAAAACAAAAAACAAAAACAAAAAAAGCCTTCATAGTAAACATCCCCTCTTCAGTGGCTTGCTGGCTATCTTGCTTCCACGAACTTGGCTTTGCAAATTGCCTGATCCTTTTCTGTTTCCTTTTCCATCTCATTTCTTTTTCCCTGTTCTTGTCAAATTTCCATAACATTTTCCATAGAGAGGTTTAGCTACAAACATCGTCCCCTTTCTCTGCTGCTTCCCTTTGCCCTCAAATGGCTCATAAAGGTATTTTCCTACATAAAGGCAGTTCCCCCCCAAGAGAGATCCTGAGAGCCGCTGTATTGACAATACTTATTTTCCCCACACCAAATAAACTTGTCATGCAGAATTCTCCCCGGTTTGAAGCCCATTAGCTATCCTCTTTCATAGCTTCTCTGAATTTTTTTTGTTTTGTATTTTAGCAGGCTTCAATGACTTACACCGTCTGTTCCTGGGAATGGAAGGTCAGGGGTTGAGGGGAAGGCACTGGTACTCACTGGTCGTTCTAGTGGCTTCTCATGCTTTCCTGTATTCTAGAGCATGTAAATAGTTGTAAGAACACACCCAGGGGTGAGTGGATAACGGCCCATGTGGCCAGAGAAGAATGGCCCCGTCGCTTCCTCCAGCTATTCCTGGGGCTCTGGCCACCAGATGCCATCTGATTGATTTTTTTTTTTTTTTTTAGTTGGAGTTTCGCTCTTGTTGCCCAGGCTGGAGTGCAGTGGCGTGACCTCGGCTCGCAGCAACCTCTGCCTCCCGAGTTCAAACGATTCTCCTGCCTCAGCCTCCCAAGTAGCTGAGATTACAGACGTGCACCTCCGTGCCTGGCTAATATTTTGTATTTAGTAGAGACGGGGCTTTACCATGTTGGTCAGACCAGTCTCAAACTCCTGACCTCAGGTGATCTCTCCACCTCAGCTTCCCAGAATGCTGGGATTAAAGGCGTGAGCCACTGCACCCGGCCTGAATGGATTGATGCTGAGCCATGCTTGGAAACCTCTCACAGCCACTTGTTGGGAAAGCTCTGGATTATGAGAGCCTCATTCAATCCAGGGAAAACCAAAGTAGGGCCTCATCCATTTTGGTTAAAAGTCTCCCTGGGACTTGTTATGGTACTATGAAGAGAGTGACAGCTATACCTATGCCTAACTATCATTTTTCCATCCACATTGTCTTACCATTGCCAGCTATGGAACTCTAAAAACAACAAAACCCAAAACCTACCCTTCAAGGTTAGTATTGCTGGATTATATTTGATTAAGTCGCATTTCTAAATGTATTATGTCAAGATGCAACATATAAGTATGATTTGTATTTATCATTTTAACATTCTAATCATTGCCTCTTTCAATTAGCTGGGTAATTCAAGGCGGCTTTGGAACATCTGTGGGAAATCATGTTAACACATGGATGGTTAATTCCAGAGCTCATTTTAAAATGGCATGGTGTGCCATCATTTATTTTTTTCGTTCATTCATTCATTCAGGAAGTTTTGACCGAGTGCCTTGGTACGTGGTAAGGAGAGAAAGGGAAAAAGCAAGTCATAATTGCTGCTTCTGGGAACTGTGGAACCTGGAGTCGAACAGGGAGACAATTCTTGGGTATTTGAAGTATTAGAATTAAGAATTAAAGAGTCGGCCAGACACAGTGGCTCATGCCTGTAATACCAGCACTTTGGGAGGCTGAGGCAGGTGGATCATGAGGTCAGAAGATCGAGAACATCCTGGTCAGCATGGTGAAGCTCTGTCTCTACTAAAAAAATACAAAAAAATTAGCTGGATGTGGTGGTGCGTGCCTGTAGTCCCAGCTACTTGGGAGGCTGAGGCAGGAGAATCGTTTTAACCTGGGAGGTGGAGGTTGCAGTGAGCCAAGATCGCACCACTGTACTCCAGTCTGGCAACAGAGCGAAACTCCATCTCAAATAAGAAACAAAAGACTTTAGGCTTCAGGGCCAAAATAATAAATAACAATTAATTAGACAGGAATTCCTCAAAAGGGGTGCTCGAGGTGAGGAGGCACTATTAGGGAATAAAGTATAATTTAGGTTCATCCTGGAATGATGAGTAGGAATCAGAATAGCCACAAGTGAGGTCGCATTAAAACAGTGTATTCTGGCAGAATGCTGCCATTTTGTATAAGAAAAGGCTTGTTTTAAAATACAATACTTTCCAGAAGATAGGCAAACGTTAGAAGTAAGATTTTTTTTTTTCTTTTTTTTTTTTTTTTTTTTGAGATAGAGTCCCACTCTGTCACCCAAGCTGGAGTGCAGTAGCAGAATCTTGGCTCATAGCAACCTCTGCCTCCCAGTTTCAAGTGATTCTCTTGCCTCGGCCTCCTGAGTAGCTGGGATTACAGGTGGCCACCATCACGCTGGCTAATTTTTGTATATTTAGTGGAGATGGGGTTTCATCATGTTGGCCAGGCTAGTCTTGAACTCCTGACGTCAGGTGATCCACCCACCTCGGCCTCCCAAAGTGCAGGGATTATAGGCATGAGCCACCTCACATGGCAATAATATGCATCTTTAAGACCCTGTAAATATTTTATTTGTTTTGGTCAACACCATTATTGAAAAGAAACACTTTTTCTGCTTTTGTGACAATTTTTCTTATTAGACATGGAAGTTTGATGGGTGACAGAAGAAATAAAGGTTGTCTATTTCTTTTGTAACCCTACCTCAGAGATTTCTTTTTCTCTTTAAAATTACTTTAGGGGTCTGCAATAGAAATGTCTTAAGAGGCTAGGTGTGGTGGCACATGCCTGTAATCCCAGCACTTCGGGAGGCTGCGGTGGACAGATTTCTTGAGCCCAGGAATTTGAGACCAGCCTGGATAACATGGTGAAACCCCGGCTGTACAAAAAAAGAATACCAATTTAAAAAATCGGTGTGGTGGTGCACACTTGTAGTCCCGGCTATTTGGGAGGTTGAAGTGGGAGGATCACGTGAGCCTGGGAGGCAGAGGTTACAGTGACCTGAGATGATGTCATTGCACTCTAGCCTGTGCAACAGAGCCAGACCCTCTCCCCCAACCCCCTAAAAAAGAAAGAAACGACATAAAACTGATTTTTTGATTTCTAGGGGGCCAGGACCATTTAAAATTCCTAGAAAGAAGTATGACCAAATTTTTATTGGTTCTTTTGTGAATATGCTAGTGAATAAATTCTTCTCATAAGTTTTGAAAATTAGTTCATATGGGAAAGTTGCCCTAGAATTATAATGTCTTGGGGCCAGGAAGGGACAAAAGAAAAAAGAAACAGCTATTCTATTTTTGTCATTTTAATCAGCAGAGTAAGTAAAAAATGGAGAAGATTCTTTTGCCAGTTGTCAAGAAATGGACTCTCACACCTGCGAAGCAGGTTAAGCTTGCCTTTGAAAGCTTGCAATGCAATCTGCAGTAATTTTTTTCTCCTGCTATCGACCACATCCAACACTTTACATTGTTCACACCAGAACCGGTTATTCAATTTATGAAGCACTTGATTAAAACATTTACTGCTCATTCATCATTCATTCGTTCATTCATCCATCCATCCCGTGTTATATGCCTGTTTACCAGTGAGGCATCCTGTTGTGTATGTATGGGTGCCTATACCTTTAAGGGAAGAAAAGGTAAAGCGAATATGCTGGTGAATGAATATCCCCACGTGCAGGGTTCAATTGTGAAAATGAAGCATTGCATCCAAAAATACAACCATTATTAATTAGTGACCTTTTTATTTTTATTTTTTTGAAACGGAGTTTCACTCATGTTACCCAGGCTGGAGTGCAATGGCGTGATCTCGGCTCGCCAAAACCTCCGCCTCCTGGGTTCAGGCAATTCTTCTGCCTCAGCCTCCTGAGTAGCTGGGATTACAGGCACGCGCCACCATGCCCAGCTAATGTTTTGTATTTTTAGTAGAGACGGGGTTTCACCATGTTGACCAGGATGGTCTCGATCTCTTGACCTTGTGATCCACCCGCCTCGGCCTCCCAAAGTGCTGGGATTACAGGCGTGAGCCACCGCGCCCAGCTAGTGACCTTCTATAACTAGCTTGGATTTTACTTGGAAGGTAATGGGGTTTGTATGACTTGCACCATGTCACTTCTCTGTGACATCACTGGCAACAGATTGTTGTGTGTCTTTCCATACATCCCTTCTTAGATTCATAAACACATGTATTTGTTTACTTTAACAAATGGGATCCTAGTGTACTGTGTGTTCGATCACTCTGTCCCTTGCCTTCCCCTCCTCATGCCCATATGCTATAGTCTTCCTTCCAAGCCAAAACATCTCATTGTTGTTATCAATGGCAGCATTCATATTCGATGAAACCAGAATTGATAGGTCATCATATCTTTAAGGAGTTTTCTTTTATTTAAGTTCATTATTAATAACTTTTTTAGAGACAAGCTCTTGCTCTATTGCTCAGTGGCACGTGCATAACTCACCATAACTTTGAACTCCTGGGCTCAAGGGATTCTTCTGCCTTAGCCTCCCAAAGTGTTGGGATTACAGGCAAGAGCCACAAGCCTGGCCAGTTCCAAAAAAAAAAAAAAACATTTGTAGAGAAGGGATCTTGCTATGTTGCCCAGGCTGAGAGTTTCCACTATAAAAATGCAGCAAAACGGATCAGTTCTCATAATTGAATTGAAGTTAGAGAAGGCATTTAATATTCTATTTTTTTATTTAAAGAATTCCACCATCCTTTAAAGGGTCTTGTGTGTACAAATTAGATAAGGCATGTAACATTTTTCAGAAGGAAAATCTGAAGCTAGAATCACCCCTAAGGGACAAATACATTCTATTTTTACTTGACCACAAACAGAGATAAGAGAAGAAATTCTGTGGGGGCACTTAAGTCTACTGCAGCTTGGGCTGGATATTCTCCTTACGGAGAAAGCTGTGTTTGTTCCATTGGCCTTCAACTCTGAGCATATTCAATCATTGCGGAGCTTTTGCTCAATGCCACTCTGTATTCACAGAGGGGCCACCTCCCTCCCTTCCCTGCATCTTCGAGCACCTTGCATGTGCTTGGATGTCCTGGAGATCCGAGGAAGCCTACTCACTAGGGCATCTTCTGCTCTTGCTGTTTTCTTGTGAGCACAACGGAGACACTCTTCAGTAAGGTTGGGTGTATGATGTGCTCCTGTTTTCAGGTGATATTCAATCCTTGCTTTCTTCTGCCATCTGATAGAAGACCCGGTGTTTTGGTATGCCTTAATATATTTACATTAACTTTTAGGCCAGATTTGGTGTCTCACATCTGTAATCCCAGCACTTTGGGAGACCGAGGCAGGTGGATCACTTGAGGTCAGGAGTTTGAGACCAGCATGGGCAAAATGTGAAACATCTTCTGTACTAAAAATATAAAAAATTGGCTGGGCGTGGTGGTGCATGTCTCAGCCTCTCAGAAGGCTGAGTTAGGGAGAATCGCTTGAACCTGGGAGGCGGAGGTTGCAGTGAGCCAAGGTCATGACATTGCACTCCAGCCTGGGTGACAGAGTGAGATTTTGTCTCATTTAAAAAGAAATATGTGTGTGTGTGTGTGTGTGTGTGTGTGTATGTATATAAAATACACACACACACTTACATATATATTTATACTAATTTTTAAAAATTTTACCTATGTGGATCAAAAATTTCAAATTTGTTTGAGTCTATGTTAATATAATTATGGAAAAGTAATCTGAAGATGGCTTTTCATGCAGCAAGAATAATGTGTCTATTTTCCGTCTCAAAGTTGAAATGAATGAGAAATGTTAACATGAATTGATTGGGAAATCAAATGTAAGCATTGGCGATTTTGAAAAGTGTATTATCTAATTAGTAGTTTGTGAAAGTGAGGCACTTTTATAATCAAAGGAGTAAAACCTTTCAGAGCGATACAGAATTACTCTGACCGTCTCAACTATTTTAGTGGGAAAGAGTTTGTTTTGTTTAACGATTTCAGGTGAAGTTTGATGATTTTGTCTTCATTCCGCTTGGCTTCATTTTGTTGGGTGGCATTGGACAACATAGTGCAATCTTACACAGATGACCCTCAGTTCTCAAAAAAAATTGAAATGTGTCCATTAGAAGATAAAAATTTAATTTCTCTTAAGTAGAGGAACTTGAGAAAGCTTTAAAGTGCTTACCTGAACTGAGATATGACCAAGGATTTGTAGCTAAGTCATTTAGAATAGACTTTATTTGTAAATGGAAAATGACATTGGCACCATGATTTACTTGTGAAATAGGAAGTCTCCAAAAAAATAATGAAAAATTATAAACCATGGCCAGAGACAATAGTCAGCAAAAACAGATTGTGGAAAGGCAAGTAGACAGAGCTTATCCTAGTCATCGTACCGAGTGGAGAAAATCTGAGAATGGTGTGCAGTCAAAAACTCTGCAGCCCTATCGAAAACATCTCTGGTAATACTATCTTACAGTACTTACATCTACCTGCACACTGTCTCAAAATAACTTGGGTCACAACAGTTTTGGTTGAGCCTATACAGTGTCCTTTTATCTTTCTGAGCCATATTCATTTCGCAGGGATGATTATGGAATTGGCTAATTTGCAAGAGTTGTAGCATAAATATTGTGACTCATGAAATGTTTTTAGTACTGTTTTAGACTTTCATTTCCTTTGGTCATGCTCTTGTGGGAGATTTAAACAGTAATAGCATTTTCATTTTTCTTTCCTGCACTCCTTACCCATGAGAAGGTAATCATTAATATATTGTTTGTATTTTTTAGGTTCTGGTGTTTTAGAGAAATTGGGTTTTCATTCAGTGATAATTTATTGAACACCTACTAAGTGCCCAGTACAGAATCAGATGTTAATCGATATTATTTTCATTTTTCAAGTGGTCTTATTTGATTTTTAAAAAATGGGTATTGGCCGGGCGTGATGGCTCACAACTATAATCCCAGTACTTTGGGAGGCAGAAGTGGGCAGATCATCTGAGGTTAGGAGTTCGAGATCAGCCTGACCAACATGGAGAAACCCCCTCTCTACTAAAAATACAAAACCAGCTGGGCGTGGTGGCACAGGCCTGTAATCCCAGCTACTTGGGAGGCTGAGGCAGGAGCATGGCTTGAACCTGGGAGGTGAAGATTGTAGTGAGCTGAGATCAGGCTGCTGCACTCCGGCCAGGGCAGCAAGAGCAAGTCTCCGTGTCAAAAAAAAAAGGATATTAATGTACACTAGAACGGAGATTTTCGTTTACTAGCTATGTGTGGCTATATAAATGTGGGTTAAACAGTTCGTTTTTCTTGTCCTCATGCCACCCACCATTTAGACTTTTAAAGGAATTACTGTAGAATTGAAATTAATAGCTCCCTCAGTGCTGGCAAAACTCATGGATTTGTGGCACTTCAGAATAATACTGGCTTCTAATGAACAGAATAGATTTGCATGGAAATGCCAGTTTCCGGGATAGAATTAGAGTTGGGATTGATTTTTCCCTGAAGATCTGCTTTCAAAATTTGCCCCAGGCCATCCCTGTCCTTGTCCTAGGGTCACTCCAGAATTACCATGTTTTTTTTTGCTTGATATTCATAAAGGTAAGAAGGACAAACTTAGTCTGTTTCGTAGTGGAACTATTTTTTTTACCTTATCTTTTTTTTTTTTTCCCTTGGTCTTGCTCGGTCGCTCAGGCTGGAGCACGATCTCGGCTCACGGCAACCTCCCACTCCCGGATTCAATTGAGCCTTCTGTCTCAGCCTCCTGAGTAGCTGGAATTACAGGTGCATGCCACCACGCCGGTCTAATTTGTGTATTTTTAGTAGACATGGGGTTTCACAGTATTGGCCAGGTTGGTCTCGAACTCCTGACCTCGTGACCCACCCACCTTGGCCTCCCAAAGTAGTGGGATTACAGGCATGAGCCACTGCGCCTGTCTACTTTGTCTTTTATATTCCATGTAAAATCGCTTTTCCCTCTGACTCTAACTACCTTGCATAGACAGGGTGAACGTCAGATGTATTAAAGGTAACACTGAAGTCCTTATTTAACCTGTGTTTAGTTGCAGCATTTTTTTGCATTCAATCCCAAGTTTGTATTCGCTGCTCAACTTTCAAACTTTAATGGAGAAGCCAGTCTTTATTCTTCACTGGTATGATCCGTCAATTAAGTTTGTATTACGCATCCTGTCTCAATATTTCCTCTCTCTTAGCTTCTCCCTTGCCCCAGAGATCAGTTTCTCTGCATGTGTCAAACTTCCTTTTCTCTCCTCATATTTCATTCTTCCAGGATCTGTAATGTGTCCAAGTTCTCATAGCTCACTTAAAAATGGATGGGGTCCAGAGGGATCAGTGCCGACTTCTCATTAATCTATCAGAGCTTCCCATTTACTGGCTTGCACCAAGAGATGTGGGAGAGGAGGACAGTGAATAAGATCTCACCTCCTGGAAAGGAGGGTGCCACTGCTTTTTCAGTGGTAGACTTGCTCCCTTAAAGCTGACTCTCTCCCAGGTGAATTCTGAACTGAGTGTTACAGAGATAAGTCAGCTTGAATCTGGAGGAGGGAGAGAGTTTGGCTAGAGCCCTGTGACAGCTTTGTGGTCAGGAAATAATATGTAAATTCACTGAATTCCCAGGCATTTCAGCCCTAGAGGAGAAGGATTAGGGGAATCCAAGAGTCCTGACCTTACTGTGAGACTGAATTATAACTAGAGCCCATTTTAACTAACACAGCTTGAGTTTCATACTTGAAATAATGCTTAAATCAAAATACTCTCTACTCTTCCCATATACTGATGGGAAATTTATTAAATGTTAAAGTCTAATCTGAAAGCAAACATAGCTTTAAGTAAAACTATGCAACATCATTTAGTAGTGTTTATAACTTGAGTGATGAGTGTCTGGGCTCAATAACCCAGATAGGAGAAGGAATTCCATGGCCCTCCTTCCCAATCCAGACCTGTCTGGAAGCGTTTATTTGTACTAAGTTTTCCAGTCTGAGAATCTGTGTCATTGTTTAGACTCTGTGTGAATAAACAGACAGAGCAATAAACTTCCTCTTCAGGTGAGGTTTGTATCTCGTCTACTAGACGACAGCCTCTAAGCCGTGGCTGCCCTGTAGAGAGGCTGCATAATTCAGTTCTGCAGATGTTTCTGCGAGGCTTTACCATGTGCCTAACCTGCACCGTGTTCTTTTAGGCATAATGATAATTGCAGAGAAACATGGCTTGTAATGAAGTTGTAGTCATTTTTGGGAAAAGTGAGTCTGACACACATGAATTAAGACGCTTACTTAAGAAAATCCTGAAACAGCCAGGTGCGGTGGCTCACACTTGTAATCCCAGCACTTTGGGAGGCTGAGGTTGACGGATCATGAGGTCAGGAGATAGAGACCATCCTGGCCAACATGGTGAAACGCCATCTCTCCTAAAACACACACAAACACACACTCGCAATTACCTGGGCGTGGTGGCGTGCGCCTGGAGTCCCAGCTACTCGGAAGGCTGAGGCAGGAGAATCGCTTGAACCTGGGAGGTGGAGGTTGCAGTGAGCTGAGATAGGGCCACCGCACTCTAGCCCGGTGACAGAGCAAGACTCCTTCTCAAAAAAAAAAGGAAAGAAAAGAAAATCCTAAAATATATATAATCAAATCTCATCATGTAAAATATCAAATGCTGTTCAAGCAGATATGTACTTTGTAGTCAGGAAGAGAAAAAATGAGTTGGCTTTAGTTTTGGGGGAAGCTTGCTGAAATAAATTGGATTTAAGAAGATCTGTGCAGCATGTGTTCATTTTTGGGCATCAACTTTTAATAAAATTAGCAGGGAGCTTCCTATTTGGGTACCAGGCATGACCTACAGCTACACATCAATCCCTACAACCCGAGGCTGGGGTTCGGACCCAGAGTCCTCAAGCTGGTCAGGCCTGCCTGAGACCCTTGTTTATTTTCCCAGTATGCTGCACAAATGGTATTATTTACTCTGTGTGCATGACATGAATAATAGTTCAGTTGCACTGAATTAGAGGTATTTTTTTGGAAGGCAAAGGGTCTAAAAACCAGGTCTCTTGAGGAATAGTTGAAGGGCCTTGGCATATGAGCTGAAAGCCGAAAAGATTAAGGACAAATAAAATAGTTATTTTCAAACATTGCAAAGACATTTTGTTACAGAACAAGTTTATTTGTTCTACATCAATTTAAGATGCAGCATGGGGCCTGTTGGGTAGATGTACAAGTGAGCCCACAAGAATCCAGCTCTAATAAGAGGCTTCTCACGATTAAAATGCTCGGCAGAGCACCGTTTTTCAGAGTAGTGCATTTTCATTTCTGAAAGTGTTAAAAGAGAAGTTGGATGTCGTTGCAGCCAGCTATGTGGTGAGGGTGGCCAGGATGCACTAGGTATGTGTTTAGGGATCCCAGGCAGGTAGAAATTATGGAGGCTTTCTAGAAAAAGACAGCTACACCGGGCACGGTGGCTCATGCCCGTAATGCCAGCACTTTGGGACGCCGAGGCGGGCAGATCACCTGAGGCCGGGAGTTCAAGACCAAGCTGATCAACATGGAGAAACCCGGTCTCTACTAAAAATACAAAAGTAGCCGGGCGTGGTGGCGCATGCCTGTAATCCCAGCTACTCAGGAGGTGAAGGCAGGAGAAGCGCTTGAACCGGGAGGGGGAGGTTGCGGTGAGCCGAGATTGCGCCATTGCACTCTAGCCTGGGGAATAAGAGCGAAACTCCGCCTCAAAAACAAATAAATAAATAATAAAAGAAAACGGAAAAGACAACCACAGCATGAACAGACACACCAGGGGAACAGTGAGAACAGGAGATGTTTGCGTGCCAGGAAGGTGTGCAGGAAATGACAAGAGCATGCGATTGATGATAGAGAACTTTAAATACTCTGATAGGTAGTGGGGAACCATCTTGCTTCCAGTCCTGGGGCAGGATATGATAAAACCAACGTCAGAGGAAGCTTTGCCTCCTGTCTTGTGCCAGAGGAATGTCGAGAGAGGTAGAGAGATATATTCCACGCAGGGAGATCACTGGGGGGCTTCCCCCAGTTATGCTATTTAACTGTGCTATGGGTGGGTGGGGTGAGGAGTAATGGAAACAAGAGACAGTACAAAATCAGAATTTAATGGAAGAGCTAATCTTGGTTTCCTTGAAAATTGCCCTGAAATAGAATTCTCCAAATTATTAATGGAAAGTGATGTGGTCAGTTTGTTAGATCAGCAGACCACAATCAGATATGTGCAGTGCTCAAGCTGACCGTTGACCTGAGACAAGTCATTAAAATTCCTTATATTCTAATTCCCTGGCCGTGTTATCCCAGCATGAGAGAATGTTTGCAAAACATTCTGAGTCCTGGATGAAAGGTACCTTGTTATAATAATATTATACTATAATTATTCTTGTTATTGGGCTATTGTTCTCAACACTGATGCAATTTAATATTTCTTACCTTAGGGATATTTTTGTCTTACAGCAGAATTCTGAAAGCAGCTTTTCTGGGAGATGTTCTTTGAAAGACTGGCAACTCTTTCGAATGTTTGTTTTAATAATAGTCCATCAAGGAAATGTGAAAAATATGTATGTAATATTCAGGATTATCACTCCTATTTTCTTCTCAACTGAATATCTAGGAAATATTGAAAATACTTTTGGCTCATCTCGTTACAGGGAGCTGGAATGGTTTAGATTGGTGCTTTCCTGGGGTACTGATTTTTTTTTTTCCTGTGGAATTCTCTGAACAGGGCTTTCCTCAAAAGAATACATTAAGACTGTCAGAATGATTCTTTTCAGCAGATTAAGCCTTGCAGATGCCCTTTGTTGAAGGAAAAATGCATTATTCTGAAAGTCCTGATCTTCAGGAAAACTGAAAATATCAAATGTTCTTCTACCATGTGAACTTCCCTACAAGAAAATCCCAGATATTTTTATTTTCTGGTCTACAGTAATTCAGAGCTGATTGTATTTTAAGGCGAGGATATAGACATGTTTCGAAGACAAATTAACTTTTTACATATTCATTTACTGCGAAGAAGACACCCTTCCCCCACCCTGGAAAGCAACAAATCACAGTGCTGCGTTTTTACCTTTTCATTTCATATTTCTTGCACCTGGACATTTGCCTGGATGAAGTGATCTGTATGGCATAATTATCCTGGGACATAATTGCTTCATGTGTGTCAGTAAGACATGGTTCCGATATTTATTGAGCTCTGGTTGCCTGTGTTGTAAATAAGACCGTGCTATTTCAGGGTTGCAAAAACAACTCCGATGCACTGGAAGATGAAGAAAGGAGGACATTCCGCCAAAAGCACTGGCTTCATGGTTTAGAAATCCACGCGTTGCTTGCATCAGCGGACTGTGCCGGAGTGTGCGAAGGCTCACTTGGATTTATAGGGGCTTATAAAACACTCTGCTCTTTGTACCCAAAGCCGCAGACCTGCTGTGAATAGGGTGTGGACCCTGGGTTTTTCTGGTGGTCAAATGTATAAAACCAAACAATAATCTCTTCGGGAAGCTCCTCAAAGGCGAACCTGAGTCTGTTAACCTCAGTCTGTACAATGTCTAGCATGGGGCCACATGTGGACGAGCCCTCATAAATGTCTTTGTTGCTGCCATGAATGAAGGATTGAAACTGGGAATAGCACAGGGGTTTGTTTTCCATGACAGGCAGGAGGAGAGCTCGTGCATGGGGAGGGAGAAGGTAGGTGGGGGCGGGGGGCGGTCAAGGACATATTTTGGCAGATGCTTCTGCTATCCTTTTTTTTTTTTTTGAGATGGAGTCTTGCTCTGTCGCCCAGGCTGCAGTGGTGACATCTTGGCTCACTGCAGCCTCCACCTCCCAGGCTCAAGCAATTCTCCTACTCAGCCTCCCTAGTAGCTGGGATTACAGGCCACGCCACCACACCTGGCTAATTTTTTGTATTTTTATTAGAGATGGGGTTTCACCACGTTGGCTAGGCTGGTCTGGAACTCCTGACCTCAGGTGATCCCACCCTTCTTGACCTCCCAAAGTGCTGGGATTATAGGCGTGAGCCACCGTGCCCGGCCGTTACTGCTCTTCTTTAAGAAAAAGGAAAAATGGCTCAAATTATATTTCTGCAGCGTCATGGCCCTCCGCTAGGAGACCGGTTTATGATTTGAAGGTGTCTGAGACATCCACTGTGATTACAGAGCAGAGGGTCGTTTGCACTCTATGAGGCAATGGTGGCAGAATCCTGTCTCAACTCTGCTGTCGGCCACTCTGACTTTCTTTTATTTCAGTCCCTTCCCTTTTCCTTTCTCCCTCATTCCATACTTCCTTTCCTCCTACTTTTTCTATCTTCCTTCCTCAACTACTTGTTTAGAACTTGCTTCTCTTCTAGGCTGAAAAGATCCCGCCTCCTTCCCATAGCTGGAGACCATGCAGGGAAGGGGGAAGTACAGGCCTGCAATCCCAGCTGCTTGGGAGGCAGAGGCAGAAGCATCACTTGAGCCCAGGAGTTTTAGTTCAGCCTGGGCACCGTAGCAAGCCTCCATCTCAAAAAAAAAGAAAGCATTTTCCTTCTTTTTTTTTTTTAAGATGGAGTTTTGCTCTTGTTACCCAGGCTGGAGTGCAGTGGTGCAATCTCAGCTCATCGCAACCTCCGCCTCCCGGGTTCAAGCAATTCTCCTGCCTCAGCCTCCCAAGTAGCTGGGATTACAAGCATGCAGCACCACGCCCAGCTAATTTTGTATTTTTAGTAGAGGCAGGTTTTCTCCATGTTGGTCAGGCTGGTCTTGAACTCCTGACCTCCGGTGATCCGCCCGCCTCAGCCTCCCAAAGTGCTGGGATTACAAGTGTGAGCCACCATGCCTGACCAGAAAGCATTTTAGTCTGTGAGTAAAGTTGAGGCTTGTTTATGTCCAGAGGGGGAAAGGTTATACATTTTCAAATATACCTGTTGAATTTTCTTACACAAAGAGTGGGTTAGCAAATAAATAGAACATCTTGTCTGCAGGATGAATGTAACCTTAAGAAGTATTGCAGTGTATTATTATTGCTTAAAATGTACTTATTTAAGACCTCTTTGTTGAGAAAATTTCTCAGCTTGGGGGAAAAGATAGAGAATGGAATGCAGTATGCAGTAGTTATATTGTTGAGGGAATTTTGAAGTGGCAAAGAAAATGAAATACTTCTTTCAAATAGTATTTTGCAACCAAATTGAAATTCCACTCTGCACAAATGTGCCTGTGAAAAGTTACGATAATTTAGGATTGAAAAACCTGTATGTTGCTAAATTCATAGTTAACCTATTTTTAGTTTTTGCAGAAAAGATGATTTATAATAGGAAGAAATGATAATACTTTTTTAGGAGTTTTCTTCTTCTTCTTTTTTTTTAAAGAGGTCAGGTCAGCCAGGTGCGGTAGCTCACGCCTGTAATCCCATCACTTTGGGAGGCTGAGGTGAGCAGATCACTTAAGGTCAGGAGTTTGAGACCAACCTGGCCAGTCCTAGGAATTATAGAAGTCAAGAAAATAGAGTCAGGGCCCTAAAGAAGCATACATTTTGGTAAGAGAGACTGGCAATAATAATAATAATAACAAAAGAGATTATTTAATGTCAGGTAACACTAAATGCAATAAAGAAATCATAGCATGGAGATAGAGAAGTTGCTGCAAGCCTGTTTTAGATGGGGCGGCCAGGGATGGCTTCTGAAGAGGGGACACTTGAACCATCATCACAGCCATTTAGATAGGTCACAGTCATTCAGATCGATCTTGTGCAACAGCGGAAGGCCTCCTCACATTCCCTCCAAGCTCATGGAGGATCCTGATACAGGCGAAAGGTCTGTGGATCCTTACTGAGGAGAGGATGGTAATTAGCACAGTGCTGTGGGATTTGTTCTGTATGTGTTATCTTCAGCTGCTGGGAACTTGCTTTCGGTAGCGCATCTCTAGTCATGTCCAGTCTCAACAATCCTACAGCCTCCATTTGCTGTTTGGTATATTACCCAGATCACGTTTCAGTCACTTAATTTTTTTTAATGTACTTATTTATTTTTGAAACAGAGTTTCTCTCGTTGCCAGGCTGGAGTGCAATGGTGCGGTCTCGGCTCACTGCAACCTCTGCCTCCCAGGTTCAGGCGATTCTCCTGCCTCAGCCTCCCGAGTTGCTGGGATTACAGGTACCCAATACCATGCCTGGCTAATTTTTGTATTTTTAGTAGAGACGGGGTTTTGCCATGTTGGCTAGGCTGTTCTCGAACTCCTGACCTCAGGTGATCCACCTGCCTCTGCCTCCCAAAGTGCTGGGATTACAGGCGTGAGCCACCGTACCTGGCCGTTTTAATCACTTTAAAAATTCTAAGAGGTATGGAGAAGGGGGACATTTTTAATATGGTGCAGCACAGCTATGGAATGTGACCCAGGGCTGTTCCCTGTTGGTCATGTGGCTTTGTAGGGAGACATTCTGGGAAACTGTTTCTGTGCTCCAGGTCCTAGCTTGGAGCCTCTCTCCATCTGAGAGGTTTGCAACATTTCCTGCACCTTAGAGAGGAAAGGGAAATGTGCTCCTATATCCAAAAGTTCCAAATGTAAGCGTGTGCCAAGTGCTTTGCATCTGCCTTTCCATAGTTCTCTCATTATCTCTGTGATGGGATTTATCATGCTGGTTGTGCGCTTTCCTGAGTAAATGTAGGGACAGATGGAGGTGGCAGACTGAAGGAGAAGAGCAAGAGATGACATTGAGCCGGGAGCTCTTCACAGGAACGGTCCATCTGTGGGCTTCCGGGGGGCGAGGGCGGGGGACACATGTGTGACTGGCACATGGAACTGCCACTCAGTAACACCTGTGGCACGAATAAGCCACCTAGGGTGAAGGTGAGCTGCTGTTTCTCCGAAAAGTTTTGATTACAGTTACATTTTAAATGAATGAAGAGATCCTGCCACTGAGGAGGTTGAAATCTTTTTGGTGGATTTACTGGATCTGAATTTTATAAGGAATTAAAAAAAAATGGCATTGAAAGATTTTTAGTAGATAAAGAAAGCATGCACAGTAAGGTGGCCATTATGTGGTGAGTCAGTAGGCTATCCCCTAGGGTTTGAATTGCTGGTAAGTTTTGGATGCTGTAACTGACTGCTGGTGGGTCTGCTCCTATTTCTTGTTGCTGTTGTTCATCCATCCAACCAGGCATCTGTGCATCCACCTCTCCATCCATCCATCCACCTCTCCATCCATCCATCCACCCACCTATCTACCCATTTACCTCTCTACCCGTCAATCCATCCACTCATTTCTATTACTTACTAGTAGTGTTATTATTTTCTTCATCTCACTTGGACTCAGTTTTCTTTGTTCTATTTTTGAGATGGAGTTTCGTTCTTGTTGCTCAGGGTAGAGTGCAATGGCGCAGCCTTGGCTCACTGCAACTTCCGCCTCCTGGGTTTAAGTGATTCTCCTGCCTCAGTTTCCCGAGTAACTGGGATTACAGGTGCCCACCACCACACCTGGCTAATTACCTATTTTTAGTAGAGACAGGGTTTCATCATGTTGGGCAGGCTGGTCTCAAACTCCTGACCACAGATGATCCACCCGCCTCAGCCTCCCAAAGTGCTGGGATTACAGGTGTGAGCCACCACGCCTGGCCTCAGTTTTCTTTATCTGCAGAATGGCGAGTTTTGTCTAGGTTATTTAAAGGATCCTGTTAATTCTAGAATCCTATGATTCTTACTGTTTGATTACAGTTTGAGCAAGACAATTGGAAAGAATCCAAACATGAATTAAACATGGGTTCTGCCCTCCGAAAGCACATAGTCTGGTAGGTGTGCTATCATATAGAAACATGGCAAAAATGTGAGTAGAGAATGACCAAGAACCAAACAGAGCTGCGGTTAACGTGTTGTGTGATGGGAATTTCAAGAAAGGGGAGCTGAGTTGTGGCTGCAGATGTTAAGGAATGCTTAAGAGTGAAGGTGGCACTTGTGTTTGAGGAGAGCAAACTGGCATTTATTAACATCTTTAGTTGATTAGCATCCTCATTTCATTCAATGTTCACAGTAGTGGATTTTCTTCACTTTACTATCCCCATTTAGCAGGTGAAGAAACTGAGGCCAGAAAGGAGATTAAGTAACTGGCCCAAAGCCACCTGGCTGCATTGCAGCAGAGTTGTGATCAAGAGGAGGTCTGTCAACCCCCTTTCATCTCTTTGTCTTAAAGAATTGAGTCAGTGGCCGGGCGCTTTGGCTCATGCCTGTAATCCCAGCACTTTGGGAGGTTGAGGCAGGCAGATCACTTGAGGTCAGGAGTTCGAGACCAACCTGACCAACATGGAGAAACCACGTCTGTACTAAAACTACGAAATTAGCCAGGCATGGTGTCCCATGCCTGTAATCCTAGCTACTTGGGAGGCTGAGGCAGGATAATCGCTTGAACCCAGGAGGTGGAGGTTCGCACCATTGCACTCCAGCCTGGGCAACAAGAGTGAAACTCTGTCTCAAAAAAAAAAATTGAGTCAGTAGAAAGATGAGGAGAGCAGGATATCTCTCTCCTCCCCTACTTTCCTGCCCCCTTCTTCCCTTCTCCCGTTTCTTTCCCTTCTTTTTTTTTGAGTCAGGGTCTTGTTCTGTCACCCAGGCTGGAGTGCACTGCTGCAGTATCAGCTCACTGCAACCTCCACCTTCTATACTCAAGCGATCCTCCCACCTCAGCCTCCAGAGTACCTGGGATCATAAGCATGCAGCACCACGGCCGGCAAATTTTGTAATTTTGTAGATATGGAGTTTCACCATGTTGCCCAGACTGGTCTTGAACTCCTGTGCTCCAGTGATCCTGCTGCCTCTGCCTCCCAAAGTGCTGGGATTACAGGTGTGAGCCACCACACTTGGCCCAGGATATTTCAGGCAAAGAATACCATCAGTGCCCTAGCACAACCGGGTGGAAGTGCCCCGAGTACCTGAGAAACAGCATGGACTTGGGTGGCACTGGAGCACAGTGTCCCTTCATGGAAGCAGTGGAAACGGAGCCTGGGATGACAGTTTGGCACTTGAGGAGGCTCTTTATTGTCTGGCTACAGAGTGTGGTCTTTCTTTGGCCCCTAAGAGATTTTGTGCAGAGTGGAGACGTGATCAGAGGAGTACATTTCAGGATGTTTATGACTCTAAGACCTTCTTACGATTCTAACATCCTTCCATGCTCCTAAGCTCTTCCATGTGGTGCTGAGGAAACTCCCCTCCCCAGATGTCTCCTGCAGCCTAAGCCCTTGGGCATTTTCATCTCTGGCTTCTGTGCTACGGAATTCAGGGCTCTGGCTCCCCATCCTACCATTCTGAACATCAGCACTTTTAAAAAAACCTCTGCCCAATTCTTGGGATTCTGCAAAACAACAACAACAACAAAAAAAAAACAACTCCTTTATCTTTCCCTTCTCTGCTGTTTCCTAGATTTTAACCTGTTTTCTGCTATTTCAGAACTTTTTCTGTCCAATAAATGAATAATTAGATCTTGGTCTTTGCCAGTTAAAAATATACCATAATATTTAGATTAAAACAGTGTAATGACTACACTAGCAAAATACACCCCGGTTACATGACGAATTCCTCCTTTTCATTTTTATTTGTGGTATCCTGGGGTGGCCTACTGGAGAAAAAAATACTATTTGGTTCTCCCTGGGTGGCCGGACAGGACTTGTAAAGACGCTAGTTTGTTTTGTGTTGAGGCTTCAAAGGCATGCAGGCTTTTCTACATAAAGATGTTCTAAGAAAATAGGGATTTTTTTGAAGTTGCCGTGTATAAAGGGAAATTCAGAGCAACCGTCTTCCCTTACAGCTACCAGCTGATGTGATGAGAGGGTCTCTTTTCCCCAGGCGTCTTTGTCGTTACCAACTCTGGTCGTTAACACCAGCTTTCCAGGGAGATGTACACTTACAAAGCCACCTCCACCTGCCTTTATGTTTGGCACGTTGCCCTTTAATTTTAAAGATTATATGTATTGTCACGTTTAGATTTTTAAAAAACACTAAGAAATCTGAGTGTAGTGTGTATGTGTGTGTTTGTGTCTGTGTGTGTGTTGTGTGTGTCTGTGTCTGTGTGTGTGTTTGTGTGTGTGCGCCTGTGTGTCTGTGTGTGTGTTTGTGTCTGTGTGTGTGGTGTGTGTCTGTGTGTCTGTGTTTGTGTGTTTGTGTGTGTGCGCCTGTGTGTCTGTGTGGTGTGTGTGTGTGTGTGTGTGCCTGTGTGTCTGTGTATGTTTGTGGCTGTGTGTCAGTGTGTGTGTCTGTGTGTGTGTGCCTGTGTGTGTTTGTGTCTGTGTGTGTGTGTATGTGTGTGTGTGTGTGTGTCTGTGTCTGTGTGTGTGTCTGTGTGCCTGTGTGTCTGTGTGTGTCTGTGTGTGTTTGTGTCTGTCTGTGTGTGTTTGTGTGTGCCTGTGTGTGTGTGTTGTCTGTGCGCGTATGTGTGTATGTTTGTGTGTGTGCCTGTGTGTCTGTGTGTGTGTCTGTGTGTGTGTCTGTGTCTGTGTGTGTGTCTGTGTCTTTGTGTGTGTTTGTGTGTGCCTGTGTGTCTGTGTGTGTGTGTTTTCTGTGTGTGTGTCTGTGTCTGTGTCTGTGTGTTTGTGTGTGCCTGTCTGTCTGTGTGTGTTGTCTGTGTGTGTGTGTGTCTGTGTGTCTGTGTGTGTGGGTCAGGATGCAGTGGAGGTGTGTGCTGCCACAACAAATTTCAGGCCACGTGTTCAACAGATGCCAATTAGCAAGGCCCTCCTGCTGCGGAGTGGGAGAAGTCTGGATTGGGGTTAGGGCTGGGTAAATGTAGGAGGCTTTTTCATGCAGTCTTTGCCAAACTCCCTCATTAGCACCTTGAGGTCAGCGGGAACTGGTGTGCTGTGCGCAGTTGGCATTTGCTGCTGTGCGTGGTGTGTGTCAGCCATTTTATTTACCCATGCTTAGTTTCTCCATTTCATAATATTAATTATACTTAATGGGGGAGGGGTGGTCCATAATGCTGAATTATTTTAGGCCTGGAGGGAGCTGAGCAGCTGTGTCCTAGATCAGGCCACTGATCTATCTAATAGGTTGTCTTGCTACCTGATCCACTGGACGAATGTGTTTTGCCAATTAATCCCTATATGGAGAGAAAAATGACCTTGAGCCCCGGAAAGCCAGTTTCTTCATGCAATGTCTTCACCTGCTGAAGCTGCTTCATTGCCTCGGCCTAATAGGAACATGGATTTTTTTTTCTAACATCTAGACAATTATTTCTCCTTTTCAAAAGCCACTCTATGGGAAATAGTCAAATCTTTCATGACTTGCCAAGATACTTGCTCTTGGAATCAGGTGCTTTGGGGTGTAGCCTCTAAAAATGTTCAAGGAGAGCAAATCTTGCAAGCTTCCTTCTTGTATAAAGACGTAACCTGCTGAGGTCCAGGCTGCAGTGATCCATGATCATGCCACTGCCCTCCAGCCTGGGTGACAGGGTGAGGCCCTGTCTCAAAAAAAAGACATCAACCCCCGCTGTAAAATGTGTGTGTGTGTTTAAGAGGAGTATCAGAGAAAGATAAATTTTTAAGTAAAAAGAAATATTATAAGCTAATTGTGTTGGGTATTCTTCTGGGCAGTTATTTTATCATCAAGTACATTTCCACAAAATGCCAGTTTTCTTTAAAAGAGAAGCCTGGGCACAGAAAACAAACCTGATGTGTGTTAGAATCTGGAGTTAAAATTTCCTATGGCTTTGGTGTGACTCTACCAGCAAAGGATGCCTTCAGTAGAGGGCCCATGGTATTGTGGGAAAAACCTCTTGGAGTTAACCAGGTGTAGATTTTTTTTAAGACAGAGTTTTGCTTTTGCTGCCCAGGCTGGAGTGCAGTGGTGCAGTCTTGGCTCACCGTAACCACTGCCTCCTGGGTTCAAGTGATTCTCCTGCCTTAGCCTCCCGAGTAGCTGAGATTACAGGCATGCGCCATCATACCCAGCTAATTTTGTATTTTTAGTAGAGATGGGCGTTTTCCATGTTGGTCAGGCTGGTCTCGAACTCCCGACCTCAGGTGATCCGCCTATCTCAGCCTCCCAAAGTGCTGGGATTACAGGCATGAGCCTACGTATCCCGCCCCACGTCCAGATTTTGATCTGTGGCTCTGCTGCTACCAGCTCTGTGACCTTTGGGCAAG
This sequence comes from Sapajus apella, assembly GCF_009761245.1. Taxonomy (NCBI): domain Eukaryota; kingdom Metazoa; phylum Chordata; class Mammalia; order Primates; family Cebidae; genus Sapajus; species Sapajus apella. The sequence goes on along the minus strand of NW_022437003.1, from coordinate 3,185,446 downwards.
TTACTGCACACGCTCAGCCCCAGCATCAGTCTTCTAATGCTATTGATACTAGCTTTACAAAATTGTTTCAGAGGCTAAATGAACCATACAAAATAAATATCTAGCATCTAGCTTATCTATTTGTGTTAGCTCCTTTTCTTCTCATTACATACGAGTACTAGTAATTTTCCAAGTGTAGTGGTGTTCCATTAATTTTGGGAGTCACTCTAGAGAATCCTGTAAATTTTCCAGATAATGAAATCTAAGCCCAGAAAGGCTTAATGACTCCTGCAATGCCTTAGGAGTAGCAGAGCTGGTCCGGACATCGTGCCTCACTGAATGCTTCCAGCTCTAGTCCAGGTGTGAGGAGGATGTAGCGTTCTGCACTGAGCCCCTGTCGTGGCTCTAGAACAGTCAAGAGCAGTGACAGTCTTAAGGGTAGAAAACACTCGTCTCTCCAGATCTTCTTCTGGGAAGCTTCAAAGTACGTAGAAATGTGTAGTGAAACCTTACCCTACTGTGTCCGCCGTCAGTTTACTTTCACAACTTTTGACTCAGTTTCCCTTTCTCTCCTAGCACCCTCAGGTGACTCCAGATGTATTAACACCCAGTATATTCAGGTAAGAGACTTCATGGATGAGGATGATTTCCAGGTAAAGGACAACCCTGATTCACCTTCGTGGCTACAGCTTGCTGCCTGCCCTTCTCTGGCTGCCGCAGACTTCCTGATGGCCACCACTGCCTTCTTCTCCTTTTTTGCATTGATTGATTGATTCATTTCTTATTTGTGCTATTTTTCTTTTTTTGGAATCATTTTTAGGTATTCATACGTGTACATCGTAACACTGTAATGATATAAAACATGCATGGAGTGGTAAGCTCTAACTTCAGGATAAGGCTTACCCTCTGTAAAGGGAGGCTGGGGCACTTGGCCAATGTCAGTCTGTCTCCCATGTTTTAAACTTTTTTTTTTTTTTTTTTTTTTTTGACAGTGTTTTGCTCCTGTTGCCCAGGTTGGAGTACCATGGCGAGATCTCGGCTCACTGCAACCTCTGCCTCCCAGGTTCAAGTGATTCTCCTGCCTCAGCCTCCTGAATAGCTGGGATTATGGGCACCTGCCACCACACCCGGCTAATTTTTTATTTTCAGTAGAGATGGGGTTTTACTGCATTGGCCAGGCTGGTCTCAAACTCCTGACCACAGGTGATCCACCCATCTTGGCCTCCCAAAGAGCTGGGATTACAGGCGGGAGCCACCGTGGTCGGCATGTTTTAGACTTCTTTTTCCCCAGTATGTGTCTTTCCCAATATATATCTTAAAGAGAAGAATTTTCTTTTCTTTTTTTAAGACAGACTCTGACTCTGTTGCCCAGGCTGGAGTGCAGTAAGTAATGTGATCTCAGCTCACTGCAACCCCCCACCTCCCAGGTTCAAGCAATTCTCCTGCCTCAATCGGCCTCTGAAGTAGCTGGGATTACAGGTGCACGCCACCATGCCTGGCTAATTTTTGTATTTTTAGTAGAGTCAGGATCTCGCCACGTTGGCCAGGCTCGTCTTGAACTGCTGACCTCAGATGACCCACCCGCCTCACCTTCCCAAACTTCTGGGATTACAAGTGTGAGCCACCACAATGACCAGAACTCCTTACTTTTGTTTTAAATATAAATACAACACCATTTTTGCACTTAAAACAGTAGTTAAGGCTGGGTAGGGTAGTTCACTGAAATGCCAGCACTTTAGGAGGCCAAGGTGGGAAGATGGCTTGACCCCAGGAGTTTGAGACCAGCCTGGGCAACACAGCGAGACTCCCATCTCTGAAAAAAAAATTTTTTTTTTAAATTTACATTTTTATTTTTAGCCAGGCATGGTGGCACATGCCTGTAGTTCCAGCCACTTGGTAAGCTGAGGCAGGATCACTTGCACTCAGAATTTAAGGCTGCAGTGAGTTGTGCTTATGCCACTGCACTCTGGCCTGGATGACAGAGCAAGACCCTGTCTCAGAAAACAAAACAAAAGCAACAACAACAAAATGACGAAGAGGTGCCCCGAAGCCAAAACAGAAAACACCTCGAACACGAGTTAAGTCCTTCATGTCAAATACCCAACTAGTGTTCGATATTCCGCTTGCAATCGGAATATAATTATAGAGATACTAACAAAAGCAGATTTCTGTTTGGCATTCCAAATGTTTCAGGATGCCAGAAATTTCATCTAGAGCAGTGGTTCTCAAAATGTGGGCCCAAGACCAGCAGCATCAGCAACACTTCTGAACTTGTAAGAGATGCAAATAATTAGACCCTACAGCTCCTGACGGAAATCTGATTGTGGGGTGTAGTGGCCTCACAAGCCTTGCAGGTGATTCCAATGCATGGTAGAGTTAAGAGAACCACAGGTATAGAGAAAACCAACATTTTATGCCCTTTACACGCCCTATTTTGCATTTGTCTTTAACATCCCAGCATATCGTATGCGTACACCTGGGTCACCAGGATGGGGTCAAGCCGGCTTCCATTGCTAGCTGTGAAGAGCGGCACACACACGCTGCGCCTGCGCTAGGAAGTGCCTAGGAGAGCGGGGATTGGAAGTGGTGAGTGTAGTTTTCTGGAACAGGACAGAGGGAGTGAAATTAGAGATCTGGTGTATTTGATAGAGAAACTACCTTCTTTTTTAAAAAGCATACTTATAAAGTTGTGGTCCTCGACTGCTGGCAGCACAGTCGAATCACCCAGGAGGTCTCTGAAAGACACGGGTGCCCTGGCCTGACCCCAGGAAATTCTGGTTTCAATTGGGGTTGTGGGTGGGGCTGGGGGTGGGGGCGTCATCCCAGTAACAACAAGATTTAAAGGCGCTTCAGGTGATTCTAATTGCAGCCATGGATCAAAACCACAGGTTTAGGCTTGTGTTTGGCTTGGGATTCAGTTGGGAAACCGAGATGAAAATATCCTGCAAGAATGCACTCAGGGGTCTTAGCTTTCAAACGAGTAAGTGCTCTGCGAACTCTGGTTCTTAAGATATTAGCAACCTGGTTTGGGGTTTTTTTTCCCTGCCACCTCTAGAGTTTTTTGTTTGTTGTTTTGAGCTGCTGCTGACTTACTCTAGACTCTTTCTGGCTAGTTTTTGTCTAGGTAAGGAGATTTGAATATGGCTTATCTACTCACCTGTAGGTGTCTTGGGCAGAATATGCATTTTTTAAAGCATGCAAATGACACCCTCTTTCACCTCCTTCTTTCTCCTTCCTGTAAATGGCTATACCTCCAGGAAGGAGAGAGACTGATAGGACATTTTGCAGTGTGAAGCTTTTTAATTTTTCTGAGACTATCAATGAGACCAGAGCCTTCCTTGCAGTGTCTGAAGTTATGGAAAGGAAAGGTTGGGCTGTATTTGTTGGTTGAGTGTTGAAACAGTTCATGGAAAAAGGAAAGGGAAACAAGTTCTACTGATTTTTCTTGGCAGGGATTATCACCTTTCTCCCCCAAGTTGCTGGCAAGTGTGATTAGAAATTGACTTGGAAGATTTGCTCACACTGGCTTCCCAAGACAGTTTTTGCTTGCATGCTGCTGACTAGCGGTAATTTGCTATCTTTCACACGTATTATCCAAAAATCACTGAACTCATTAGAAATAAACAGCATGAATTTGGTCAGTCACATTTGCAGGATTAGCCAGATGTAAATCTGAGTTGCACTTGGGAGGTTTCGTGGGCCTTTTTTAAAAATAAATAGAACCCCAGCCTTGAGTGGTAGCAGATTTTTTTTTTTTTTTAATGAAATATCTTACTGGAAAACAAATTTTATTTTTCCAATAGAAAATGTGGGGAAGAAGTAAGCGCTTTTGGTGCCAATGTTTATTTTACTGTATGTCCTTTCCTTCTTGCTGATGGCAGATGTGGCAGAAATAAATACGCAATTTCATTTTCCAAAATGAGAACAATTTAATCAATTCAAGAATTTGTTTTTAATTGATAGCAGACGTTTGAAACCTGATTTGTTACAGTAAACTATTTAGTGTGCCTCTTAGGAAAATAATCATACATTTATGTATTTCCCAAACGATTTTTGTGGAATAGTCACTGTGCAACAGGTTATTGAAGAGGCGTGTTGGCTTTGAGGCTCTCTAATTCTTAGGCCTTTTGAAAAGTGTGTCTCACTAAGGGAAATTGAAAAGGCTATTTTTCATGTGATTACAATATATGATTTATGTGATTGGAAAATTTGAGTTTTCTGTTGATATGCAGACTCACTGTCAGCAATACCAAATATTCATGTGCCGCCTGTTTCTAATCCTAACAAAACTTGTACTCAGAATGAATTAAAAAAAACCCTTACCTTTGAAGAGCCAGAAAAGGAATTCAAATTTTATTGAAACTTTTTGTGTTTATCCTTTTAGATCATACTAAACAAGATGAATACACAAATGCCAAGGAGTTGACTCTTGCAAATAGAGATTATGTTTCATGCAGACACATTAAAGATCTGCCAGAAAGTTCTCATGAGCTGATTTTGATCATTCTATATTCTAGCACCCCCAAAGTTAGCTTAACACTTAATTATATGTCATACTACCTTCTCTCTCTCTGTGTATTATTTTCCACCAAAATGGCTATTTGTGACCTGCCGTAGTAAAAGACCTTGCCATCGTGAAAGATCTTATTCAAGACCAGGACAAGGCTTTCCATTGTCTTGTCGTTTTGACCATGACACCATTGATTTTTCTCCTGTTCTTCAGCATTGAGATGAGATTTATAATGCATCGTCCTACCATTTCCTACGGACAAAGTTAATTTGCCTGGTTAGCTTTTATTTAGTGATCCAAAAGAAATAGATGATCAGATCTGGCAGCAGACTGACTTGTCATGATTCATTGCTGAAGGCTTTATTCTATGAAGACCTCTGTTGCTGAAGGGATGAGGGATGTGGTGGTAATGGAAAACATTTTACTGATGTTTATTTCTGAAGAGATTTTCTCCCCTTGCAGGATCTTTGGTGTCAAGATATTGTAGAATTCTAGTAAATATGGCTGCAAGGAAGGGTAAAGAGAAAGAGAGAGACGAAATAAAGTACCAGAAGCAAATAGTCCTTTCTATATTCATGTCGTGTCCATGAGATCCAAGAAACGGATGGTGAAGTGGCAGAACCAGAGTCTCTTCATTCCTGTGATCTAATTAAATGTATTTTCACTTAAAAAAGGATAACAATATTAGATCTTAATGGGATTAACCTAAGTGAAATTTATTTGGCTTTGCTTTGACAGTAAAGATTACGAATGATCCAAGTTTCATTTTGCGATGGTAGCTTCAGGTCTGTAATTGTTGGTGCATTCCATTCCTGTAGCTGTTCTACTTAAAATAGCAGTTATCAAGCAAAACTTTTGTGTTGTATGGCCAAGACTTGGAACAGACTAGAGTTTGGGTATTTTTCTTTTTAATTTTTTGAGATAATTAACTCTTACTGTTTTTTATACTGAAGTCTCCTTAGCTAAAATAAAGAGGAACCTTTCTTTTATTTTGTGTTTTTCTTTTATTTTTTTTTTTGGTTTCTTGTTTTTTTGGGGGTGTGTGTGTGTGTCTGTGTGTGTGTTTCATCAGTTTCTAAGGGTTTCTCTTGCTTGGAATTATCTTGAACTGTTTCTGAGTCCCAACTTCATTGACAAGTAGTTACTTCTCCCTTTCCTTTGTATGCGTTACAGGATTTCGGTAATATATTTTTTTTTATTGTGGTAAAATATACATAATATAAAATTACCATGTAAGCCATTTTAAAACGTACTCTTCCGTGTCATTAAATACACGCACACTGTTGTGTGCAATCATTGCCACTCTTGAACGTTTTGATCTTCCCAACCGGAAACTCTGTACCCATTAAACGCTAGCTCTTCATTCTTGCGTCTCCCCGGCCCCCGGCCACCACCGTTGCACTTTCTGTCTCCATCAATTTGATTACTCTCATTTCCTCATGTAAGTGGAATCATGCAGCATTTGTCCTTTTGTGACTGATTTTTTTCACTTAGTGTAATGTCTGCAATTTATCCATGTTGTGGCACGTGTCAGAATTGCCTTTGTAAGGCTGGTAATATTCCCTTGCATGTATATATCACATTTTGTTTATTCATTCATCTGTCGCTGGACACTTGGGTTCCTTCTACCTTTTGGCTATTGTGAGTACCGCTGTGAACATGGGTATGTAAATTTCTAATCAAGTCCCCATGAAAAGTGTCTTTGTGACTAATTCTAATAATCTTTTGAGACAGAGTTTTGCTCTTGTTGCCCAGGCTGGAGTGATCTTGGCTCACTGCAACCTCTGCCTTCTGGATTCAAGTGATTCTCCTTCCTCAGCCTCCCAAGTAGCTGGGATTACAGACCTGTGCCACCACACCTGACTAATTTTGTATTTTTTTTTAGTAGAGACAGGGTTTCACCATGTTCATCAAGCTGGTCTCGAACACCTGACCTCAAGTGATCCACCTGCCTCAGCCTCCTGAAGTGCTGGGATTACAGGCGTAAGCCACATCACCCAGCTGTCTTTGTGATTAATTAAAACACACTGATGCTGATTTAGATACTGATTTAGTGACTTTAAATATTCTGGTATTAGTAATAGCCATTAATTAATAATAAAGCTTTTTATGTAGCGTGATTGGATGAGTCTGTCAGGTATGTGTTATAAAGGCCTCCAGAAGCAGGTGGAGAAGGTAAACACATGGCAATGAGAACCCTTTTAAGAACACACCTAGCTGGATACCATGACCCGCTTAAGGTCTGTGTTTTGGAATCCTCATTGAAAAGAAATATTGCAGCCGGGTGTGGTGGCTCATGCTTGTAATCTCAGCACTTTGGGAGGCCTAGGTGAGCAGATCACTTGAGGCCAGGAATTCAAGACCAGTCCGGCCAATATGGTGAAACCTTGGTTCTACTAAAAATACAAAAATTGGCTGGACATGGTGGCAGTCACCTGTAATTCCAGCTACTCACCAAGCTGAGGTGGGAGAATTGTTTAAACCCAGGAAGCAGAGGTTGCAGTAAGCCGAGATTGAGCCACTGCATTTCAGCCTGGGCAACAGAGTGAGACGCCATCTCAAAAAAAAAAAAAAAAAAGAAAAAGAAAAAAGAAAGAAAGAAAGAAAGAAAAGAAAACGGAAAGAAATGTTGCATGATAGCATGACATCTCGAAAAATTAAACTATAAAATGACTTGCAAAATTAACATCCTCTGGTTAACCAAATCCTCAAAGCAGAGGGCAATCTGGTGTTTGGGATGAGGGTCGCCTTCTCTAAAGGGTCAGGCTTACCGTTCAGAAAGCAGATTAATACGACTAGCACACCCCACCTAAAGATATGCGTCCCTTCCTCACATTCTTGGCGTTTTCAATGTTTCTTCTGTTAGAACACCTTGAAAGTATTGTTTTCAATACCTTAAGCTTAACTAGACAGACTAGCTCCTTCTTGGAGTTAACATTATTTGTCAAGTATAAACTGTATGGCCAAGCTAGGTATTACTGCTAGCTGATGTTTATTCCATACTTGGCCCATGTTACACACTGTTCTAAGCCCTTTATATGTGTTGTAACTTTAAAAATGATTCCCAACACCCCCATGTGTTTGATATCAGCATAACTTCATTTTACAAATGATGAAAAGGAGACACAGAAGTTCAAGGACACAGGAATTGACAAAGCCAGCACTCTCAGGAGTCTGACTTCAGACCATGTATCATTTTCTTTTTCTTTTCTTTTTCTTGGAGACAGAGTCTTGCTCTGCTGCCCAGGCTGGAGTGCAGAGCAGTCTTGGCTCACTATAGCCTCAAACTCCTGGCTCAAGAGACCTTCTTGCCTCAGCCTCCCGAATAGGTGTATACCACCACATCTAGCTAATTTTTTTTGAAGACATGGGGTCTTGCTGTGTTGTCCAGGCTGGCTTTGAACTCCTGACTTCAAGCAATTCTCCTCCTTTGGCCTCTCAAAGTGCTGGAATTATAGGCACGCGCCGCCACAGCCGGCCCCCACGTACCTTTGACTGCCATGCCAGGCTGACCTGCATTTTACTCTTGATCAAACTTATCAGTGGTGTGGGCAACACTCTCTAGAGGATAAATTCTTTTCTGTCTGTCTGTCTGTCTCTCTCTCTCTCTCTCTCTCTCTCCTTTCTTCTTTCTTTCTTTCTTGAGACTAAGTCTCACCTTGTTGCCCAGGCTGGAGAGCAGTGGCATAATCTTGGCCCACTGCAACCTCCACCTCCTGGGTTCAAGCGATTCTCCTGCCTAAGCTTTCCAAGTTGCTGAGATTACAGCTGTATGTGACCATACCCGGCTAATTTTTTATGTATGTTTAGTAGACATGCGGTTTCACCATGTTGGCCAGGCTGGTTTCGAACTCCTGACCTCAAATGATTTGCCTGCCTTGGCCTCCCAAGGTGCTGGGATTACAGGCATGAGCCACTGTGCCTGGCCTCTAGAGGATGAATTCTTTTAAATAAATAACAGAGCTTTTAAAGTCAGGAGTTCTCTGTGTCTGTCTAGGAACCCGTGCTGTATTAAATGGCCACAAAGTAGTTTGCAAGTTCAGCACGAAAGAACGAAGGTATCTTCTGCACACAGTGCCCTTTCTTCCACCTTTAAAGGTAAACACACTTCAAAGGAAACTCATAAAATCCATGCTGAAGGGTTTTTAAAGAATAATTGTTTTAAAAAGGTATCTTTACTTCTTCATAAATTCATATTTGGCAAAGAACTTTCTAGAAGTATTAGGAATCAACCTCACTCAGAAGTTTGATGTTAAAGGTTTGTAATAAATATCTACTTAGGCCCATTCATAATGAACAGGGATTCTTTTTTCTTTTAAGGTTTAAAAACTGTTTCTTTGTAATTATTTCAGCTTTATTCAGGTTGAGGAGTGTTCCAGGCAAACAGAGTGAGTTGAGGGGTGAGAGCGTTTCAGGCAGAGAAGAAGACACATAAAAGGACACCAAGTTTGTAGCATGGTCTGGCCAGTGAACTTTAAATAGGAGGGGAGTTCATTATTGTGGAAAGAGCAGGGGCTTAGGGAAAGGTTTAAAAAATTATTCTTGAGTCTTGGTTTTACCCTCCGTGAAAAGAGATGATGGTCTCTTTTGTTGCTCTTTTGAGGATTAGAAACCATGTTTTGGTTGGTTGGTTGGTTGTGTTTTGAGACAAGGTCTCACTCTGGTCACCCAGGCTGTGTTGCAGACAATGGCAGCATCACAGCTCACTGTGGCCTCACACTCCCAGGCTGACAGAATCCTCCGGCCTCAGCCTCCCAAATAACGAGGACTACAGGCATATACCACCGTGCGCAGCTCATTCTTAAAATTTTGTTGTCTTGCTCTCTGGGCCAGGTTGGTCTAGAACCCCAGGCCTTACGCAATCCTCCTACTTCAGCCTCCCAAAGTACTGGGATTATACCAATGCAGGTGTGAGCCACTGCACCTGGCTAGAAATAATGTATTTAAGTTGTTCAGTAAAGGACCTGACACACAGCTTTACAGCCATAGTGATAACGGTATTAATATTATTGTGCTATCAATTTTTTTTGGTCTTTTGATTTGTTTTTCTGAATAACGTTACATTACATGGTTCAGAACCCCAAAAGTGTAATGTTCCCCCTTTCGTCTTTGTGCCTCATCTGTCAGGTCCCTTCTTCCTGGTCCCTCCAGGTGACCACTGTCCTGTTTCTGATGTCACCTCCATTGTCCTGTGATTCTCTGTGGGAATATGAGTATCTCTTCTGTGTTTCTTGCTTTTACACACATTCTTCAATGTATTCCTTTTGGTTTTTACTTAACTGTACATTGTAGAAATCTTTCCATATCAGTTTATAAGGGGCTTCCTCTTATAAGCTTCTTATTTTTACATTCTTGTTTTTATATTTTAAGATGCATGTGGCCAGGCAAGATGGCTCACGCCTGTAATCCCAGCTACTTGGGTGACTGAGGCAGGAGAATCACTCAAACCCGGGAGGTGGAGGTTGCAGTGAGCCGAGATTGTGCCACTACACTCCAGCCTAGGAGACAAGAGCAAAACTCGGTCTCAAAAAAAATAAAAAGACTCCCAGGTAATTGCAGTATAGTCCAGAGAGTTCCCATGTGCGTTCGCTCCGCATCTGCCACAGTAATACCTTACATAACCTTAATACATAGTCAAAACTAGGAAATTGACATTGGCATAATGCCATTAAGTCAGGTAAGAGACCTGATTTGGATTTAACTGATTTTTACATGCATTCTTTCTTTGGAAGGGGGTGTACGTTTTTCTACAAAATTTTGTCATCCTTGTAGATTCGAGTAGCCATCACTACAACTGGGATACAGGACTGCTGCATCAAGACCAAGGAATTCCCTTCTGCTACTTTTTGTTTGCTTTTTTGAAACAGGGTCTTGCTCTGTCGCCCAGGGTAGAGTGCAGTGGTGTGATCATGGCCCATTGCAGCCAGCAGCCTGGAGCTGCTGGGCTCGGGCAGTCTCCCATGTCAGTCTCCCACTCAGCTAGGGCTACGGCCACCGCATTCATCTAACTTTCTATTCTTTATAGAGACAGAGCGTTGCTATGTTGCCCAGGCTCTTCTGGAACTCCTGGCCTCAAGTGATCCTCCTGCCTCGGCCTCCCAAAGTGCTGATTACAGGTATGAGCCACCACATCTGGTCCCCACCTGCTGCTTGTTAACAGTTACACCCTTTTCCCAGTCCTAATCACTGACAACTACAGATTAATCCACACACTGTCTATGTACCTACTTTTAGAAAACCCAGCCAAACATCTTACGTTCCCAGGTGCAAGAATCCTATTTTCAACTTTTAAAAGTCCCTATAGGCTTGTGTACTTATTGGGTGCTTAATTATGACCCGTTGAAACACTAAGTAAAAAACAAAATAGAACTCGGAGCTGAAAACAGGTGAATCAAGATAATTTACAAAATATTTTAAGAGTTAAGACTTTCTTAAATATGAGCTCTTCAGGACAGCTAAGTGAGGTTTGTAATTTCTTCTCAGGGAGTCAGGACACTTAAAAGTACTAATGATTGAAATAAAGCTTCTCCAAAACATAACTGTATTTTTCAAAGCAATTCTACTATTTATAATATTTTTTCCTTTAATGACCTCTGTGATATTAGTATGATAAAGTTTGTTATCCCTAGTTGACAGAGTAGGATACTGAGACTAAAAGAGGAAAGAAAAGCTGGGCGCAGTGGCTCACTCCCATAATCCCAGCACTTTGGGAGGCCAAGGCAGGCGGATCACCTGAGGTCAGGAGTTCAAGACTAGCCTGGCCAACACGGTGAAACCTCCATCTCTACTTAAAAAAATTATCAGATGTGGTGGTAGGTGCCTGTAATCCTAGCTTCTCGGGAGGGTGATGCAGGAGAATCTCTTGGACCCAAGACGGGGAGGTTGCAGTGAGCCAAGATCACACCACTGCTATCCAGCCTGGGTGACAGAGTGAGACTCTGTCTCAAAAAAAAAAAACAAAAAAAAAAAAAAAAAAAAAAAGTGGCAGAGAGAGGAAAGAAAGCTAACAGTTACTGAGTACCGAAGAGGCTATTTCGTTAGGTTCTTCTAACAGCCTTGTGAGGTGGACGTTGTTATTTCCATTTGAAAGAAGAGAATGTGGACTCTCTGAAGTTTAATAAGTTGCCTGTGGTCATTTTATATCAGAGACAAGATTCCAAATCCCACATTCTCACCCCCACTCCTCAATGAATGTTTTCCTCAAGGATAAAAGTCACATAATTCAGGCCAGACATAGTGGCTTATGTCTGTAATCCCAGCACTTTGGAAGGCTGAGGCAGAAGGCTTGCTTGAACGCAGGAATTCAAGACCGGCCTGAGCAATAGAGTGAGATCTTGTCTCCGCAAAAAATGAGACGAATGGGTGTGCTGGCACACGCCTGTAGTCTCGGCTACTCCAGAGGGAGGAGGATTGATGGAACCTTGGGAGGTGGAGGCTGCCTGCAGTGAGCTGTGATCACACGCCACTGCACTTCAGCCCAGGTGACAGAGAGGGACCCTGTCTTCCAAAATAAAGACAAGGTCTTTTAATAAGTAAGTTAAAGGAGAACTCGGGTTCCCTGTCTCTGCCCTCTGTTTTTTAAAAAAAGCATCGGTAGTAGTGGTGTTTCAGTAATTACCTACTTATAAAGGATAATGTACTATAATAGCCGACGGAAGTGGTTGAGGGCTTTGAAGTCAGCCAGACTTCTCTCCAAGTCCCTGCCCGGCCACCCTCTAGCTCTGTGGACTATGGATGCGGTGTTTGAAGTCAGCCAGACTTCTCTCCAAGTCCCTGCTCGGCCACCCTCTAGCTTTGTGGACTATGGATGCGGTGTTTCATTTATTGAAGCCTCGTGGGACTCATCTGTAAAATAGAGAACCTGGTTGTTCTCCATCAGGTTGAGGGAATTCAGTGGAATGAAACCTGGAAAGCACTTAGCACAGTGCCTGGTACATACCAGTCACTCAATAAACAGCAGCTGTTAGTGTATGTGAATCTTTCATTTTATGGACTTCCTACTTCTGAGATCGAAATAGAAGCAAATAAATATTTAGATAGTGTCATGTGCAGAGCCACTTACTATTGTTGGAATTAATGGAGCAACACAGTGATTTTTTTGTTTTTGGATTTAAAAAAAAAAACTTGTCAAAATTTAGAATGACGTCTTGCCTATAACATTTTTTAATTCATCAATTAAGTTACTATATTTTCAAATTGTGAGGCTGCCACTTTTTTTTCCCCAAAGTTCCTGATTTTGGTTTCTAAATGAATGGATTTTCCAAAAATGAAGGATTCGAATTAGATTTTACTAACATGCTGGCGACCCTAACCCTCTTGTATATCCCTGAACTATTCATTACGTGAAAAACGGCCAGTGGAGAGGCAGCTGATATGGATCTCTGTGTGTGTGTGTGTGTGTGTGTGTGAGAGAGAGAGAGAGAGAGAGACAGAGAGAGAGAGAGAGAGAGGGAGAGGAGGTGCTCGCCACATACAGCCTTTGTTAACATTAAAAAAGAATTGCGGAGACTCGACAGGCATGGCCATTGCAGTCTCATATTGCCCTGTCGTCCAGGAAATGGTGCTCAGCTCTGCCTAGCACAAGGTTTGTTTAGGGCGAGACTGATGGTTGAGGTATTTGTGAGAAGCGTTGGTGTCATCGTGACAGACTGCGGAGCGCTCTTTCCTGTGTTACAGATTGCTAGGAAATTGGATAGGACCTCTTGAGATACTCTATCCCATGCCTTCCCTCCAGACAAGCCTGTGACATACATGAGAATAGCAGTGGGGTGGGGTGGAGAGCCGGGAGCCCCGTGGGAGTGAGCTGCGGGTCCCGCAGCCTGGAGTGTCCTGTATTCTTAGGGACGGCATCCTTGGCACTGCACGGAAGATGGACTGATACTCTCTTGAGGGCCTCTTGGAAGTCCAAAGTAAGTGAAGAAAGAGGAAGAAAGAAAGATTTTCTCTACCATTCTCATCAGAAGCCTAAATGATAGAGTTTAATCCTGGAAGTCGGAGGCTGGATTGGCGAGGCTGGGGTCAGATGGGGTAGGATAGTGGTTTTCAACGCTGGATGCAAATTCTAACCTCCTGGAGGCCCATCGAAGGTGTGGTCTTTAACTTCCCAGATGCTTCTCCTGTACCTCTGCGATTTAGGAGCCACCGAGGTCAACAGCCTGATGAAAAAGTAAACAAAACACCAACGAGGACAAATAAAAAACCAGAGACAGCCCACAGTGGATGACTGGGTCCCATATTTCCTAACGAGGCCACCGGCCTTCCCAGTTGGCTGAAATTACGCTCTTCACATTCTGAAAATGGGTCCGCAAATACCCTGTTGACACTGCCAAGTCCACACAACTGCGTTTTCTAGTGTGTGGGATGCGGCTGCTCCGCTTGCCCCAGAGGGAGGAGCAGGAAGTTCCCCTTGGAATCATTATTTAAAGCCTCCCTGGGACCCCAGGCTTTAAACAGAAATGGATGGTAGAGTCTAAGGAGTATTGTGTTTAAATCTTAATAACTGTTCTTTCATATGAGAGAGAACTGTGTAGCGTGGATAGAAACTCTCTGAGAAAACCACGTGTTTCATATTTACCGTGAATAAGTCATTCCTTCTCTTGCCATCTCAAAAATTGTAATTTGGAAATCATTCTTTTCTTGTGAAAACTGGACAGTTGTTTTTTTTTTTTTTTTCCTCTGTTCCCTTAGTAGGAGCTGTCATAAAAGTTCCCATTGGCGAAAGCTTTCGTTTTGACCTGCGGCTGTCTCTCCAGGGAAGCCCTGGAGAATGCGTTGCTGCATTTTTTCCTCAGTTGCACGTGTCTTTTCTCCTCTTAGCTTCATGTCCAAGCATGATGTCACCCACATGTCATCCATACGTCCCAGGTCCTTTGCGAATGGAAACTATAGCAGAAACAAAAATTGGGAGTGCATAAAATCCATTTCAGAAACATCCTAAAGGCTCTATCTCGGAAGCACTAAATTCCAAAGGATTTGCTGACATTTATTGTCCTGCTTCAAATTATTAAATGTCTTTCTGATCACATGATGCTGTGTTTTACATAGTGTGACATATCTGTCCTGTTTTAAATGCATAGGAATTGGCAACATTCTCGTTTCACTGGTGGGTTTGCTGAAGCATTATCACGAGACAGTCAGAATGATTGATGAGTGCTCTTCAGGTAGGGAAATGCTGCCGGCATGCTTTCCATTTTGTCTTACCAAGAGTTTTGCTCCTTAATTTTCTATTTCAGTTATGAATAATCCCTCTTCATGCTAGTGGCCATAATCACATTATAAGGGATTTAAAATTTGTCATTTCCCAGTAGTATTTCTTGCAGTGTAAGCATTTTTGGTTCATGTAGATTATTCTCCTTTTAACACTCTGAGGAGATATCATAGGCCAATCTGAAGATTTTCTGATTTTACTGTTAAGAACTAAGCACATATTCTGGTCAAGTAGAGAAGTTAAAGAGTGAGCAGACTTTATCTGAAATGGTAGGAATAGGAGACATGGCTTTCCCTGATGTACCTTGACACAGTTTCTAAAATGCAGCATTTGAGTTGTGCCTGAGAATCTAATGAGCTTGGTTAAAAGGAGATGATGTGAGCCAATATTCACTTCTCCCTCTCCCCTAGATTCCTCCAATCATGTTTGTTTCTGTGTCTTCTGAAACTTAAAGACAGTTGGCTTGGGGTGTGTGTGTGTGTGTGTGTGTGTGTGTGTGTGTGTGTGATTGAGAGAGAGAGAGAGAGAGAGAGAGACAGAGAGAGAGAGAGATGGAGTCTCACTAGGTTGGCCAGGCTGGAGTGCAGTGTCTATTCCCAGGTGAGATTATGGCACTGTATAACCTTGACCTTCTGGCGTCAAGTGATCTTCCCTCCTCAGCCTCCTGAGTAGCTTTACAAGTGTGTGCTGCCATGCTCAGCAGTATATTTATATTTTTGGTAGCCATTCTTTTTTTTTTGTATCACCCAAGCTGGAGTGCAGTGATGTAATGTTGCCTCACTGCAACCTCTGCTTCCTGGGTTCTAGTGATTCTCCTGCCTCAGCCTCCCAAGTAGCTGGGACTATAGGCGTTCGCCACCACGCCTGGCTAATTTTTTTTTTTTTAAATAGTTTTAGTAAAGGTAGGGTTTCACCATGTTGGCCAGGAGAGTCTCTATTTCTTGACCTCACGACCAGCCTGCCTTGGCCTCCCAAAGTGTAGGGATTACAGGCGTGAGCCCCTGTGCCTGGGCTTGGGAGGCATTCTTGTAAAGCACCACACATCGCTCTCTGCCTGAACAGGCCCAGAGACGTAGGCAAGTTGGCATCTCATAGAAACCTGTGTTCAAGTTTTTCGTGCTGGAAGCTCAAGGGTTAGGGCAGCTCTGTATCTGAAAAGTGAAAATATGTTGCTGTACTTTTTTGGCAAACATAAAACTACATTTGAATATAGTAATTCTTAGGTAACTGTGAGCCACGACCAACTAAGAGCCCCACATATGCAAGGGGCATGTGCCAGGGGGACCTTGAGTGATCACATTTAACTTTGCATCTGTAGACCTTGTGTTTCATTTTATTTTTCCCTCCCAAAGTTTTTTTTTTTTTTTTTTTTTTTGAGACAGTTTCAATCTTGTCCAGGCTGGAGTGCAGTGGTGCACTCTGGGCTCACTGCAACGTCCACTACCTGGGGGCAAGTGATTCTCCTACCTCGGCCTCACGAAGAGCTGGGATTATAGGCAACCACCACCACACCCAGCTAATTGTTTTGTATTTTTAGTAGAGATGGGGTTTTACCGTGTTGGCCAGGCTGGTCTTGAACTCCTGACCTCAGGTGATACACTCGCCCCAGCCTCCCAAAGTTCTGGGATGGCAGGCATGAGCCACTGCCTCTAGCCCCTCTCAAAGTATTTTGGGTGGAACATTGTTCATAGAAGAACTCATTTCTTTTCTGGGGTTAGGATGTACATTTCATTAGGTCCTTGCAGATGCTTAAAAGTTTCTCTGCATGCTGGTGGAGTATGTGGTATTGCTCAGCTGATGAATTCTATGATTGTGGCAGTTTGGATATGTAGATACTACAGATGTTGTAAATGGTTTTGTTGTGAGATAGGCAGAGTGAGCTCCTATTTTAAACCAGCAAGATACTAACTTTAACTGGAGGTTTCTGATGGGTGGCGAGGCTGTTACAGCGAGGTCAGTCATTTTTAGAAACGATAAGCTGAAAGTGTGAACCATTTATATTTATAAATCTAATCCCATGGAAAAGCAGTGCTGAGCGCTCTAGGCAGTAATGCCGTGGTACTTGGCATATAAAGGCCATGTGCAGCTAGACCTGGAAACACAGGGTATGCGCATCTGAATCCATGGGTATTTTTCCCTCTTTGGGGATTCATTTTTCCTGGTGGTTCTGGGGACTCACTGCGATATAAGAATTTTAGATTGTGGTTTCTTTGCCAAAAGACAGTAGGGTTGAAATTAGGCTCACAGACATTCTTGCCTAGTTGCTAATAATTCCTTACATGGTAACAATGGAGGTGAAAGAACACTGAGCAAGCCCAGGGAAGGGAGGGGAAGAGAGGAATCTGCAAGAATTCAGATGGGCTGGCAGGGTGCCTTGGCTCACACTTGTAATCCCAGCACTTTGGGAGGCCGAGGCGAGTGGATCACCTGAGGTCAGGAGTTGGAGACCAGCCTGACCAACATGGTGAAACCTTGTCTCTACTAAAATACAAAATTAGCTGAGTGTGGTGGTGCACACCTGGGATTCTGTAATCCCAGCTACTTGGGAGGCTGAGGCTGGAGAAGAGCTTGAACCTGGGAGGCGGAGATTGCAGTGAGCCGAGATCACACCATTGCTCTCCAGCCTGGGTAACAGGAGCAAAACTCCGTCTTAAAAAAAAAAAAAAAAAAAAAAAAAAAAAAAAGGAGAAAAAAAGAAGGCCAGCTGGGGACTGCGGAGCAGTCTGGGGTTATGTTGATCTCCTTGGGCTGGCAGAGCCTCTGGGCGACAGTTCATGCAGCTGGATGGAGGTCGCACCCTGTAGTTTCTCTTTCCACTTGGACAGAAATGGAGGTGTCGGACCTATAATCTGGTCCTTGCCCACAGCCAAGTCGGTGTTATGCAGTATTTCTGTTTTGAACACATTTGTCCTCATTTTCCCTTTTCTCTTCTTGCCCACTAGTAGGGAAAAAAAAAATCAGAGGTACTTGCTGGGGTGGAGCCACTCTTTGATTGCAATGCCCCAGGGTTTTCTAGGTTAACAAATTGGAGTTTTCCAGCTGGCTGAGTAGGGGTGGGCTGCAGCTGCTCTGCCCTGCCTTCTCAGGTTCCTTTCCTCCTTCCCACTCCAGAGGAGAAAGCAGAGCCTGGTGGCTGAGTTTGGAGGACATGCTGTTTTGGGGAGTTCTGGGACTCTTGACCACAGCTGTGTCTTTTCTGGAGAGGAGTTTCAGCATATTCTTGGAAGGTGTGGGATGCAAAATAGACACCTTTTAGTTGAGTAATTTTGTAAGGCAGCCCTGTGTGCCTTAGAGCTCAGAAACACTGGGGAGGGCGGATGGGGTAATTGCATAGGAGGGTGAGGATGGATGGGGAGGAGGTGCGAATCTCTTGGGCTCCATCAGAGCAGAAATCAACATCCCAGGAAGAAGAGACAAACCTTTTGGCTTCTGTCCCTGTGCTCCATGGATGAATCAGAAAGGACCGTGGTCAGTTACGTGGGAGTGCAGAAATGCAGCCAGCAGCATTCGCCTTGGAGGGATGAGTTCTCATGCTGCCACCTCCTGCTTCTCTGCTGGGGGTGTGGAAGAAACAGTGTGGGATGTGGGAGGTTTTCTGCTGCAGTTTATTGAACAAACAGCTGCCCTCCTCCATTCCTCTCCCTCCCTTCCGCCCAGCCCACCCCATCTTGCTGGGGCAGGATACATCCATGCTATAAACTTTGGCAGTGGGGGAAGCTTGCTAATACTTTCTGAAACAGCAACTTTTTTTTTTTTTTTGGCATGGAACTGTAAGTTCAAAGCTGGAAGAAAAGAGTAAATAAAATTTGATCTAGTCATTCTAGAAATGATTTGTATCAGTCCAGAAAAGGGCTGGAGTCCAGTAGTTTGAATCTGAAAGAGCTGAACTAAGATAAGCTAAGGAACCAGTTTCTTTAACCTAGCAAGCACATGCCACAACTTGAAAGCCTGTTTGCTGCTCTTACTTTATTTTCATAACCTCTTGAACAGAGCACGCCGTTTCAAACAGTAAATGCTTCTCAGTGGATAAGTTTATGACCTAGTTTTTGACCAGGAGTCATTCTGGGATTGAACAGCGCGGGGAAGAGCAAAGGACACCATCGGCCGGAAATTCTGTGCAAAGCAGGAGCTCAGGCTCGTTAGATGCCCGAGACACGAAGCAGCGCTGTTTTATGGTGGGAACTTTTGCACAGAGGATTTCGAGAGGCCGACTCTCCTTGGAAGTCTGTTTGCAAAGTGGTTCTTTCCTGGCTGTTGCTTCATCCTTCTTCAGAGGCCTATTTTTGCTCAGTGTGGGCATTTCGTGCCAAACCCAGCCATGACCTTGGGGCCGCTGAGCTGCCCACATGGCCCGACCCCACGGGTCTTGGGAGGGACTGCACAGCGCGGCTGACCCAGGAGAGGGGTGTCTAGCTCAGCTCTGCTGGCTGTGGGGCTGCTCACACCCTGCAGCACTGGAGTTCAGGAACAGAAAACGCAGGGGAATTATAGAAGGAGCGTGTGTCTTCAGCCCCTTTCCTCTCTCACCAGCTGCAGGCTTGGACGTCCACCCTCTCTCCAGCTTTTTGGTGCACCCTTGCACCCACTCGGGGCCTTCCATCTGCACTCTGCTAAATGCGAACTTGATTTCTTGTTCCACTTAACATGGGAAGATCTATTTTTCACGGAGAAATGAATTAAAATGTATCCACCGTTCACTAAAGGTGGTACAGGCCTTACAATACAGCCAACACATTGTCTTCCTCCTTGTCTATTCTTCTTCCTTCTCTCCTTCTTTACTTTGAAATTGTTTTTCTTTTTATCCTCCCACTTGTATTTGCTTTTACAGTGAAACTACTCAACAAAGCATAGTTAGATGTGTTTTAGAAAGAAAAGTTGCTCTCTCTAAAGAGCACTATTGAAAGCATGATGCAGCTGGGATCCATGAGAATAGAAAACAGAATTTAAAGGGCCAAAGTTAATATTAGTTATCCACTAATATTATTAATATTAGCCATAAAACTTACTGAAATGATTGGGTCCCATTTTCATAATTCGCATTTCTTTTTTTAAGGAATACACATCTCATATACCACAAAACATATACCTAGTTCTGTTCTTTTCTTTTTTTTTTTGAGATAAAGTCTCACTCTTATCCCCAAGGCTGGACTGCAGTGGTGCTATCTCGGCTCACTGCAACCTCCTTGGATTTAAGCCATTCTCCTGCCTCAGCCCCCTGAGGAGCTGGGATTATAGGTATCTACTACCACACCTAGCTAATTTTTGCATTTTTTGTAGAGACGGAGTTTCACCATGTTGGCCAGGTTGGTCTCGAATTCCTGACCTCATGTGATCTGCCTGCCTTGGCCTCCCAAAGTGCTGGGATTATAGGTGTGAGCCACTGCGCTTAGCCAGATATACCTATTTCTGTTTTTTTGTTTTTTATCATTAATAGATACATGGAATCTATATGCAAAAAGAAGAGAGAAATAATTATATACATGGAAGTGCGTGAGAAAATAATGTTCAACATTACGATTGTTTAGACAGTGTTTCACATTTATATTTAAGTTTAATTTACATTGGAAAATGTAAAAGGAGAATGCAAGACTGC
This sequence comes from Sapajus apella, assembly GCF_009761245.1. Taxonomy (NCBI): domain Eukaryota; kingdom Metazoa; phylum Chordata; class Mammalia; order Primates; family Cebidae; genus Sapajus; species Sapajus apella. The sequence goes on along the minus strand of NW_022437003.1, from coordinate 3,165,157 downwards.
AGGTGCAATATTATCTCTGCAGAAGTGAACTGTCAAGTGTTTAGAAGGAACTGTGCCAGAGACTTCATAGCAGTTGAATATGGATTATGAACATTTATTATCATTTTTGAGATGGAATCTTGCTCTGTTGCCCAGACTGGAGTGTAGTGGTGTAATCTCAGCTCCCTACAAGCTGTGCCTCCTGGGTTCAAGTGATCCTCCTGCCTCAGCCTCCCAAGTACCTGGGATTACAGGTGTCCGCCACCACACCTGGCTAATTTTTTGTATTTTTTTGTTTGTTTGTTTGTTTGTTTGAGACGGAGTTTCACTCTTGCTACCCAGGCTGGAGTGCAATGGTACGATCTTGGCTCACCGCAACCTCAGCCTCCTGGGTTCAGGCAATTCTCCTGCCTCTGCCTCCTGAGTAGCTGGGATTACAGGCACGCGCCACCATGCCCAGCT
>NW_022437003.1:3057647-3164316 GCF_009761245.1 Sapajus apella | reverse complement strand
TTTTTTGTATTTTTAGTAGAGACGGGGTTTCACCGTGTTGACCAGGATGGTCTCGATCTCTTGACCTCGTGATCCACCCGCCTCGGCCTCCCAAAGTGCTGGGATTACAGGCTTGAGCCACCGCGCCCGGCCTTTTTTGTATTTTTAATAGAGACGGGGTTTCACCATGTTGGCCAGACTGGTCTCAAACTCTTGACCTCAGGTGATCCACATACATGCCTTGGCCTCCTAAAGTGCTGGGATTACAGGTGTGAGCCACTGCACCAAATTATGAACATTTAAAATTGTTTTCTTTTGACATTCTCTTTCCTCAATTTTCCATAATGAGCAAGCAAATATTTTATCATTAGAGCATCTAACCCTTATTAAAATAATTTAATAAGTATAAGAATGTCTTTCTCTCGTTCTACTTATTTTTGTGACATGGTTCATATTAATATAGCAATTGCAAAACTTCAAAAAGTTGTTTTAGGTCTGCTTCATATTTGCAAGGCTTTCAATTTTATGTATAACTTGCCCCATTTGGGATAAGCCTGGAGAGCCATCGTTTCCTCCCAGAGATCTTTACTAAGAGTGCAGGGCATTTCTTGCCTACCGTGGTAGGCTCCTTCATCGTCTCCTTTTTAGTTAATTATTTTGCTGGGTGCAGTGGCTCACACCTGTAATTACAGCACTTTCGGAGGCTGAGGCGGGTGGATCACCTGAGGTCGGGAGTTTGAGACCAGCCTGATCAACATGGAGAAACTCCGCCTCTACTAAAAAGACAAAATTAGCCAGCACGATGGCACATGCCTGTAATGCCAGCTCCTTGGGAGTCTGAGGCAGGAGAATCGCTTGAACCCAGGAGGGTGGAGGTTGCAGTGAGCCAAGACCGTACCATTGCACTCCAGCCTGGGAAACGAGAGCAAAACTGTCTCAAAAAAAAAAAAAAATATATTAGCTGAGCATGGTGGCATGTGCCTGTAGTTCCCCCTACTCAGGAGGCTGAGGTGGGAACATTGCTTGAGCCGACGAGGTTGAGGCTGCGGTGAGCCATGTTTACACTATTGAAGTCCAGCCTGGGAGACAGAGAGACCCTGTTTCAAAAATGAATCAGTCAATCAGTCCATCTTTCTCCACATTGCTCAGTGATTCTTTTTCTTACAGGCCTTGCTGTTTTACCCTGCTCACATTATGTTTCTGTTTCTTTTGTTCCTTCTGGGATTTTGCCCTCACCTTATTTTGTTTTTGCTGCCTGTGATTCTTCCCTACCACTGAGGAGATGACCCCTGAATTACTTGATTGAGGATAACTCACAATCAGGGAGCAACAAGTCGCCATTAAAGTTAACAGTGCCATTTGTTAACAGGACCCCATTTGTGGCAGTAAAATTTGCAACTAGGCATGAGAAATTTCAATTTGCACTACAGGATTTTTAATTGTTCAGAGATGTCTTTAAAATACAGTATGGCAAATTAAACTCACTTGTGAACTGCTGAGATTTTCCTTACCAAAACAGGTGCTCCCTAGAGAGCACTTTTCTTTTCAGCAGTGACGCTCAGTTGTTGGCTGAAACATTTGCAGTCTGAAATGATGAAGCTGTGCTTGACACATAGAACAGAGGCACACGTTTCTTCCGTGTCTTGGTTGAGAAAACCTTTGAACTAGAAGTGGTACCACCAGGTTGATGAATAGAGTGAATCCTTTAGGTCTTGATGCATTTTAGCCCTGGAGCCACCTTTCCATGTGTTACATAAGGAAAATGAAATGAAAACTATTTGAGTTAACTTTCCCTTGTTGCCCCCACTTTTTTTTTTTTCTTTTTGAGACAGGGTCTCTCACTGTGTCACCCAGGCTGGAGTGCAGTGGCACGATCATAGCTCACTGCAACCTCAACCCCCTGGCTCAGACAATCCTCCCCACTTTTTTTTTTTTTTTTTAAGTCTAAAAGCACCCATATTAGAAACTGGAATCTTACCAGGGATGGACACCTCTCCCCTTTTTCCTGTTTTCCCAATTTTCAGAGATTAGGGGGAAGACAGTTTCCAGGGTTTTACACTTTCTCTATTAATAACACATGGTGGGACAGTATATAATGTGTCATATATATATTTCTATTTCTTGCCTGTATTTGCACTTCTTATTTTCTTCCTGTTCTGTCTTGGTATTTCCCCCCATCTCCTACTTTAACCCTAAAGCCTTTCCAGGGTGCATGCCAATAAATACCTGAAATTATTGCCTATTTGTGATGTCCTTCTTTTATTTTTTTAAATTTTTTAAATTTTGAGACAGAGTCTATCTCTGTTGCCCAGGCTGGAGTGCAGTGGCGTGATCTCGGCTCACTGCAACCTCTGCCTCCTGGGTTCAATCGATTCTCCTGCCTCAGCCACTCAAGTAGCTGAGACTACAGGCGTGCACCACCGTACCTGGCTGATTTTTGTATTTTTAGTAGACACAGGATTTTACCATATTGGTCAGGCTGGTCTTGAAATCCTGAACTCATGATCCACCCGCCTTGGCCTCCCAAGGTGCAGGGATTAGAGGCATGAGTCAGTGTGTCCGGCTGGAGGTCTTTCATTTTGTGTCATGCTTTATAAGTTAAAAATTCTCTGACAGTGACCATCGCTTGTTACTCTTGAACATATCAATTATTCCCAAAGTATTGTTTGATAGTGGATAATCAGTGAATGTCTGGGGCTGAATGAAGATATTCTGGGTGGAATCGGCAGTACCTTATACCTAAAAGCAAATTAATTGTAGGAACACTGAAGTACTAACGAGGTGAATAACGTAGCAGACCATCTGCTGAAACCTAACGGAAGTAACTGGTTTGGGGAGTGAGTTTTGGAGAGTCACTCTGCCTCTGCTCTGTAGATTGTGGCATATAAGCATGATACAGCATACGCTGTGTGTGTGTGTGCACGCGCGCACGTGTGTAGGATGTAATACTATTTGAAATGACAGCGTAAAATAAGCCAGAGACCTCTTAAGACCAACAAGGCGCTTCCTTTATCACTAGTGATTCTTGTGTAGAAATAGAGCTTAGGGAACCTGTGATGAGAACACTGTGACCCAGGCTCTCACTCTGAAGTCAGACTTCGAAAGTTCAGCCCTTGTCCTTGTGAATCACTTCACCTTTCTGTGCCTTAGTCGCCTCGTCTGTGCAGTAGGAATGCCGCAGAGGGCCATCGTAAATTCTCCACTCTGTATGCCGTCCAGGCACGTCCCGCCGACTGAACTCCTGCATCTTAGAGCTGCCCTGTCCTGCTGGAGGAGGACCAGAGAGGCCCTTCCCCAATACAAAATTTGGCCTTGCTGCTGTGTGTCGTTGTGTAAGTCATTTTAATGTCTCTGACTTCAGTTACTTCCCTGGTGAAATGAGAGGATGGTGCTGTGTGATCTTTTCCCTTAAAACTCAAGGCACACGATAGGTCCAAGCCTAGGTCCTGCCTTCTACACGAATAGCCCTGTTGAATGAGTGAGAGCAAGGGACGGGGCACACTGGGCATCTTCACTGTGTGGGGTGTTAAGAGGTTGGCCTTCTTAACACCCCAACTAGACGGGTAGACAGTATACTCACATCCTTGATTCCAGTCACCTTCTTCCTTCTTATATCCTACCTAAGTAGTTTTTAAAAAATTATTTATTTATTATTATTTTTATTTTTTGAGATGGAGTCTCACTCTGTTCCCAGGCTGGAGTGCAATGGCGCGATCTTGGTTCATTGCAACCTCCGCCTCCCAGGTTCAAATGATTCTCCTGCCTCAGCCTCATGAGTAGCTGGGATTACAGGTACACGCCACCACGCCCAGCTAATTTTTGTATTTTTAGTACAGAAAGAGTTTCACCGTATTGGCAAGGATGGTCTCAATCTCTTGACCTCGTGATCTTCCTGCCTTGGCCTTCCAAAGTGCTGGGATTACAGGTGTGAGCCACCACACTGGGCCAAGTGATTTTATTACTTGCCCAAAACAGGACATTTCTGGAAGAAAAATAATCCATGGTAACATAAAAATAAAAACAACACCCCAGATGGCTCTTCGTGCTTGTTTTACAGCAGGAAAACTTCACCACCTTCCCTGTTCATTCTCTCACCAGTCCTTGAATTTTTTTAAGACTTTTCCCGAGGTCAGACTTAATCATGACTCCAGTGTTGGCATTGTTTTGGTTGGGTGTGCACACTCCGGCAATGTGGAGAATAATGCTTAGCCGGTCCCGGCTTCCTGAGGCTGAAGGGCAGCCCTCTACCAGTATATCTTGTGTCTGAGATGTTTGTGGAGCTATACTTAATTTTTATGTATTTATTTTTTGAGATGGCATTTCACTCTTGTTGTGCAGGCTGGAGTACAATGGCACAATCTCAGCTCACTGCACCCTCAGCCTCCTCGGTTGAAGCTATTCTCTTGCCTCAGCCTCCTGTGTAGCTAAGATTACAGGCGCCCGCCACCATGCTCAACTAATTTTTGTATTTTCAGTAGAGATGGGGTTTCACTATGTTGGCCAGGCTGGTCTTGAACCCCTGACCTCAGGTGATCCACCCGCCTCGACCTTCCAAAGTTCAGGGGTTACAGGCATGAGCCACCACACCTGGCTACTATATTTAATTTTTAAGGGATAGTATAGTTCATTGTTCATAAACACACAGAAAAGAGCCAAAAAATCTATTTCTTGTCTCCCAAGTTGATCTTGATCTTTCCATTCACATCATTCTCATGCAGTACCTTCACTAGCTAGTAACGAGATAGTTAAAGAACTTCAGTGGGAAGCGAGGAGATTTCTTTAATCCACCTAAATTCAATCAGATTTTCTTTCTATTTTTTTTTTTAACCCATCAGCTCTCATGAGAAGATTTTCTAACTTAAATATTTGAAATGCTCTATTGTGGTTTTTGGGAAGGAATTAAGGTGACATCATTTGTGTTCAGAATCTTTTTTGAATTTTCTTTTTTTTTTTGAAATGGAGTCTTGCTCTGTTGCCCAGGCTGGAGTACGATGGTGCCATTTTGGCTCACTGCAGACTTTGCCTTAAGGGTTCAAATGATTCTCCTGCCTCAGCCTCCTCAGTATCTTGGATTACAAGCACCCATCATCATGCCTCAGTAATTTTTTTTTTTTTTTTGAGACAGAGTCTCTCACTGTCACCTAGGCTGGAGTACAGTGGTGCGATCTCAGCTCACTGCAACCTCTGCCTCCCGGGTTCACATGATTCTCCTGCCTCAGCCTCCTGAGCAGCTGGGATTATAGGCACACACCACTGCACCTGGCTAATTTTTTGTAGTTTTTTTCTTTTTTTTTTTTTTTGAGATGGAGTTTCACCCTTGTTTCCCAGGACAGAGTGCAGTGGTGCACTCTCAGCTCACTGCAGCTTCCACCTCCCAGGCTCAAGCAATTTTTTTGCCTCAGCGTCCAGATTAGCTGGGATTACAGGCATGCACCACCATACCTGGCTAATTTTGTGTTTTTAGTAGTGATGGGGTTTCTCCATGTTGGTCAGGCTGGTGTCAAACTCCTGACCTCAGGTGATCCGCCCACCTCAGCCTCCCGAAGTGTTGGGATTACAGGCGTGAGCCACCGCGCCTAGCCTAATTTTTTTGTATTTTTTTTTGAGACGGGGTTTCACTATATTGGCCAGACTGGTCTCAAACTCCTAACCTTGTGATCCGCCTGCCTTGGCCTCCCAAAGTGCTGGGATTACAGGCGTGAGCTGCTGCCCCAGGCTTATTTTTGTATTTTTAGTAGAAACAGGGTTTCTCTATGTTGGCCAGGCTGGTCTGGAATTCCTGACCTCGTGATCCACCGGCATCAGCCCCCCAAAGTGCTGGGATTATAGGTGTGAACCACTGAGACTGTCCTTGAATCAATTCTTTATCTGAGGTTTAGATTTCCTTTGAAAAAGAAGATTCTGTTTTTTTCTCATTTCTTTTCTGCAGCACCTTAGAATTGTCACATATGTAGGGTTGCTGCTAAAGACATAATGAATGGATGAATGAACATCTCCCTAACATTGTCTCTCCCTCTGCTTTATTACACTCTTTGCCAGCACCATTGTTCTTGAAAATCTCTGCTAAAGCCAACTGACTGAGCTGGCGACCTTCTGCACACAGTGTATTAGTTTTCATTTTTTACTTTGCACATGTCCAGGTTGCCCTCCTTCCCCCATTTAGAATTTCACATTTGCAATTATTGACAAAATCCAGCCCCACACTCAGACCTTCTTGTAGTCCTCTGCGAACGGCCCCGTCCGCCTCGAGCTCCTCCTTCCCCGGCAGCCCTCTATTTTCACTTCATCATCCGCGGGCACTGGACTGACTCGCTGTGTTTGGAGCACCCAGAAGCTGAGTTTTATCCTTGGAGATGGAGTGTGCTTTATTGTGATGGAGGATTTGGGAGTGTAAAATTTGAGTGTGTGACAGAAGAGACAGTTCGTCTTCTGGAGGAGATGACCCGCAGCAGACAGATCCCGGAAAGTTGGGCGGTGCTGGTGGCAGTCCTGACCCTGTGTCTGCTTTGATGGGTTCACATGTACCTGAGATTAAGCGTCTTTCAAGATGACTCTTTCACAGGTCTTCTTTCTCTGATACCAGTCATTAAGAGATTAGATTTCTTGAAATATCAGCATTCGTTGGCCCCCTGGCTGAACAAAGCTTGGTAGCCTAAGGAGGACGGGATTTCTGAGTAGATTTTCAGCCCTGAAAAAATGCTGAGTTTTAAAAATAAACATTCGTGGTGTAATGTACTCTTTTACCTCCTGCAAACGGGCATACACTTTTCAAAAATGTAGTTGCAGTCAAGGGCATTTAGAGGTGTTCGTAAAGGGGAAAGGGAGGGAGAGAGAGAGAAAGAGAGAGGAAAAAAGATTCTTTTGTTTCTCATCCTAGTTTGTGACCATGACGGGTTGTGATTTGAATTCCGGTTCTTACCGTATGTAAGCCTTGTATTGGGAAGGAATGGCTCAAATTGCTTCAAGAGTCACACAGGGATTTTTGTTTCTGTTTTTCGAGATGGAGTTTCGCTCTTGTTGCCCAGGCCTCGGCTCACTGTAACCTCTTCCTCCCAGGTTCAAGCGATTCTCCTGCCTCAGCCTCCTGAGTAGCTGGGATTACAGGCACGTGCCACCATGCCTGGCTGATTTTTGTATTTTTAGTGGAGATGGGCTTCACCATGTTGACCAGGCTAGTCTTGAACTCCTAACCTCCTGATCTGCCTGCTTTTTCCTCCCAAAGTGCTGAGATTACAGGCGTGAGCTACTACACCCCGCCAGTTTTTGTTTTTTATTTTATTTTTCATTTATTTTTTTTGAGTTGGAATTTTGCTCTTGTTGCCCAGCCTGGAGTGCAATAGTGCAATCTTGACTCACCGCAACCTCTGCCTTTTCGGTTCAAGTGATTCTCCTGCCTTAGCCTCCCAAGTAGCTGGAATTACAGGCATGTGCCACCACGCCTGGCTAATTTTTTGTATTTTTGGTAGAGATGGGTTTTCTCCATGTTGGTCGGGCTGACTGCAAACTCCCGACCTCAGGTGATTGTCCCGCCTGGGCATCCCAAAGTGCTGAGATTACAGGCACGAGCCACTGCGCCCGGCCTGTTGTTTAAACCAATGTTTATACAAGAAGTGTTTGAAACTTATTCATGAATAAAGTTATTCTGTGGCCTGTTGTGTAGCAGCACGGGTGTGCTAGATTTTATGGAGGTTGGCTTCTGGTACCAAAGTATCGGGAGAAGGAGGGAGTAAGGGTCAAGATTTAAACTGGTGGTAACGTCTAGAGGCAAAGTAGGAGAAAACCTTCCTTCACCAAGGAAAGGATGTGACTATTTATGGGAGGGCTGCAGCCACCAGTCTGAGAATACTCTGACCTAAAACAAAAACAGAGATGGAACCTGGACCACGAGAAGTTTAGGGCCAAAATGAACAGTAGGCCCTGGAAATTTGTAACATGGATGTTACCTTCTCTGTGAATCATTGGTAGGGTCAAGGAATAATTTTCATCAGCGTCTTGACTTGTCTGGCCAATTAAGCAGACGTGTCTCTGCAGTGTAAGCCTATTAAATGGGAAAGGTTGGGCGCACTGCATATGGTTGTAATTAAGAACAGCCCATCATCTCTCTTTTAATTTTACCAAAATAAATGCGTATCCTACGTAGAATCAAATCATGGTTAAGAAAAGAGAAATGTTACATCTATATCAGTATGTGGATTTCATAAGAGTTTTTTCTTCTTCTTTTGTGGGTTCTGAGACTCATTTGAAGTAACCTTGGCAGGAGGACCTTAGTTAGACTATAAAGAATATTTAGAGCTGGAATATAAAAAGCACATGTAATAATTAATTTAACAGTAGCTGAAAGTGCCTGAGGTCAGTAGTTGCTACATCTATATTGCATGTAAACAAAGTATTAGCCAAAATTACTTTCAGAGAGCCATTATTACATCTGTTTTAATTTAATTTAGTTTTATTTAATGATACTTTTTATATTAATTTTGCTTCATGGTTTCTCTGATGATTGCTATTTCCTTTCTCTGAGAAGAACCCATAAGAGATGAAATAATTGTAAACTTTTTTCCCCCACATGATTTAGTTTGGTGACTTTGGATAGAGCCAAAGCATTATCTCTTACTGCATAGCATCTTCCAGTGAAAGAATGTACCAGATACAAAGTCAGTAATTTAAGCCGAATTTAAATTTTTGTTTAGTTTTTTAAAATGTGAAATTTACATACAATGAAGTTTACAGATCTTATTGGTGTATTTCTCTTATTGGTGTGTGTGAGATAAAGTCTCACTCTGTTGCCCAGGCAGGAGTCCGGTGGTGTGATCTTGGCTCACTGCAGCCTCTGGCTCCCGGGTTCAAGTGATTCTCCTGCCTCGGCCTCGTGAGTAGCTGGGATTACAGGTGCCTGCCACCACACCTGGCTATTTTTTTGTATTTTTAGTAGAGACGGGATTTCACCATGTTGGCCTGGCTACTCTCAAATTCCTGACCTCAGGTGATCGACCCTCTTTGGCCTCCCAAAGTGCTGGGATTACAGGCGTGAGCCACTGCCCTGGCCACTGCATTCCTTCAGTTTTGACACATGCACATACCTGTGTCCCTGGGACTCCTTTCATAATATAGAACATTGCCATCACCCAGCTGTCTTTTCCTGACCACTGCAGCCTCCACAGGTCACCTGTTTTGTTTTCTTTTTTCCCCCATTGTCCATTAGATTTGCCTGTTCTAGGGCTTTATATAAATGAAGTCTTATAATCTGTACTCTTTTGTTTAAAGCTTCCTTCACGCAGAAGCTTAAATTTAATAGCTTTTCACCATGTAATGGAAGCTGTATTATCAGAAGTGGTGTAGGAGAAGGAGTGGTCCTGTTTCAAAGAAGAAAGAAGGTAATATTAATTGTGGTTTTGAAATGGCCAAAGTCGCAAATGTTTGTTACTGATCTGTTTGCTAGGTAAATTTTTAATTGTGATAATGGTAGATTTATATAAGTTGTAAGAAACAGTGTGGTTTTCCTGGTCTTACCTAGTGCTAACATTTAGCAAAACTGTAGCACAATATCATAACTAGGATATTGATAATGATGTAATCTACCAATCTTTTCTTTTGTTTCTTTGTGACGAAGTCCCATTATATCACCCAGGTTAGTGTGCAGTGGCATGATCTTGGCTCACTGCAGTCTCTGCCTGCCAGGTTCAAGTAATTCTCCTGCCCCAGCCTCCTGAGTAGCTGGGATTACAGGCATCTGCCACCATGCCCAGCTAATTTTTGTATTTTTCGTAGAGATGGGGTTTCACCATGTTGGCCTGGCTGGTCTTGAAACCCTGACCTCAAGTGATCCACCGCCTCGGCCACCCAAAGTATTGGGATTACAAGGATGAGTCACCGCACCTGGCTGTAATCTACTACCAGTCTTCCTCAGATTTCCATAGTTTTACCTGTGCTCATTTGCACGTGCACGTGTATTCAGTTATGTGCAGTTTTATCACATATGTAGGTTTGTGTATCCACCGCCACGGTAAAGATGGTGAACTGCCCAGCATGGATCCCTCCTATTGCTTTTTTGTAGCTGTACCCACTTTCTCCCCGCCAGTCACCTTCTGTCCCTATCCCTTGGAAATTAATGTTCTGTAATTGACTTTTTTGGGGGGGTGGGGGGGCGAGGACAGAGTCTCACTCTGTCACCAAGGCTGGAGTGCAGTGGCATGATCTCAGCTTACTGCAACCTCTGTCTCCCCAGGTTTAAGTGATTCTCCTGCCTCAGCCTCCTGACTATGTGGGACTATGGGTATCTGCCACCTTACCCAGCCATTTTTTTTTTTTTGGAGACGAAGTTTTGCCCTGTCACCCAGGCTGAAGTGCAATGACGTGGTCTTGGCTCACTGAAGGCTCTGCCTCTCGGGTTCAAGTAATTCTCCTGCCTCAGCCTCCTGAATAGCTGGGATCACAGGCAATGCTACCACGCCGGGCTATTTTTTTTGTATTTTTAGTAGAGACAGGGTTTCACTATGTTGGCCAGGCTGGTCTCGAACTCCTGATCTCAGGTGATCCACCCACCTCGGCCTCCCAAAGTGTGAGTTTTACGGCGTGAGCCACCGTACTGGGCTTATTTTTTATCTTAACCATTCTGATAGATGTGAAGGAATATCTTCTTGTACATTTTGTTGTGTTCCCTGAGAACTAGTGATCTTTTCTTGTGCTTGTTGGCCATCCATATAACATCTCTGGTGAAGTGGCTATTGATGTCTTTTCCCCATTTTCTAATTGAATTTTTTAAAAAATTGATGTTTAAAAGAAAGATTATACAAAGCACAACTCAAGTAGTTGTTGATAGTATTTTGAAAGACTGTCACCAGGCGTGGTGGCTCACGCCTGTAATCCCAGCACTTTGGGAGGCCGAGGTGGGTGGATCACGAGGTCAAGAGATCGAGACCATCCTGGCCAACATGGTGAAAAATACAAAAATTTGCAATGGCCCATCTCTACTAAAAATACAAAAAATTAGCCAGGCGTGGTGGTACGTGCCTGTAGTCCCAGCTAATTAGGAGGCTGAGGCAGGAGAATTGCTTGAAACAGGAAAACGGAAGTTGCAGTGAGCAAGGAATGGCACCACTGTACTCCAGCCTGGCGATAGAGCAAGATTCTGTCTCCAAAAAAAAAAAAAAAAAAAAAAAAAAGACTGTCTCAGCCGGGCACGGTGGCTCATGCCTGCAATCCCAGCACTTTGGAAGGTCGAGGCAGATGTCTCATGAGGTCAGGAGATCAAGTCATAGCCATGGTGAAACCCTGCCTAAACTAAAAGTACAGAAATTAGCTGGGTGTGGTGGTGCGCTCCTGTAGTCCCTGCTAGTCTGGAGGCTGAGGCAGACTTGAAACAGGAGGCGGAGGTTGCAGCAAGCCTAGATGGTGCCACTGCACTCCAGTTGGGCAACCAAGCAAGATGCCATCTTAAAAAAAAAAAAAAAAAAGAATATCTCAAAAAAGAGCTCTCTAGACTTGAGAGATACTGTTAGATAAATAAATTGAGCCAGTTGATGGGTGTACGTAACGTTTCGCAACAAATGTCCACTTTCTGTGGATCCCGCAGTTCTGTGGTCAGTAGCCTGGGCTTCCAGTTGCTCCACCTTTCCCAGGTTCTGTGCTCTTCCTCTCTTCTGCCCTAGACCTTCTATTCTTCCCATTCCTTTGCTCTACGACAAACCTGCATGGTGACAGCGTCACTCCCTCGACCAGCTTAATTCTGAAGTGTGTTGATAGATTCCTCAGACAGGTCTTGTGGATTATTCTGTTTCTCTGTAGAGCCTGGGAATTTGAGATCGTCTGTCTGTGCACAGTTTTGTAGGGTTTTCTCCCACCACTCTAAGAGTAAGACAAAATATGTCAGAGTTACCTTGATGGAAGGATAAGAGAGAAAGAGTGTGGAGACACAGCAGAAAACCTTTCTAGTGTACTTGGTAATGAGTTTACTGAAGACTGACATACAGGAGCCATGAGGACGTTTCTTTAGATGATGCATTTCTGTCCGAGCAATAGGGTACACAAGAGCCCAGGGCTCACAGACAAAATAACCTGAATTTGTGTCCTTGTTCTGCCCTCACTTGGTGACATTGGGCAGATTACCTAACCTCTCTGAGCCTCCACTTAATTATTTGCGAAAATGTGGTATTTCCCATACTACCTGCCACAGTGAGTTATTGCAAAATGTGCTAATGTAATACATTTGTCAGTGATAAAGCTCTATACAGATATAGAGTTTTATTTTATTTTTTAATTTTTGAGTTAGCGTTTTCCTCTTGTTGCCCAGGCTGTAGTGCAGTGGCACAATCTTGGCTCACTACAACCTCTGCCTCCCGGGTTCAAGCGATTTGCCTGCCTCAGCCCTCTGAGTAGCTGGGATTCCAGGCATGCGCCACCATACCCAGCTAATTTTGTATTTTCAGTAGAGACAGGGTTTCTCCATGTTGGTTAGGCTGGTCTTGAACTCCCAAGTTCTGGTGATCTGCCCGCCTCAGCCTCCCAAAGTGCTGGGATTACAGGTGTGAGCCACCATGCCCGGCCGAGACCATGTTTATAATTATACTCCTCCTCCCAGACAGGAAGGCACACACAACCTGGAAGAGAAATGGGCATTTTCATTGAATGAGGTCAAATGATCACTCTAAGTTTCTTGAAGGAGAGGAACATCCTGAAGCATTATTGTTTTCTTAGATGTGATTTTAATTTTGTTTGGTAGGCAAGAAACTGCTGAAATAATTAATCAGCAATAATTGTACTTCATTTAGGTTTTAATGTGGCCACTGAGCAGAGCATCTAAGAGACTTAAAACTTAGTTGTTTTAGGTGTATTCCATTCTTACCCATTTAAATTGTAGTTTTAAAGATGGGTTATGAATGAACTTGCCAGTCAAAGCCTTGCTTAGGGTCGTATTGCTCTGTGCTTTCATCTTTAATCATCAGCTAGATGAGCCTTCTGGTTTGAGTGTGGAAGCCAGAGAGACCTAGGTTTATACAAGGAGTGCTATTAACTGTGTGTGACCTTGGACCAAAGATTGGATCCTTCTCTCTATCGGTAGTATGGATTCAAATGAAATTGTTAATTTAGGCCGGGCACGGTGGCTCACGCCTGTAATCCCAACACTTTGGGAGGCTGAGGTGGGGAGATCACGAGGTCAAGAGATGGAGCCCATCCTGGCCAACATGGTGAAACCCCGTCTCTACTAAAAATACAAAAATTAGCTGGGTATGGTGGTGTGCACCTGTAGTCCCAGCTACTCGGGAGGCTGAGGCAGGAGAATTGCTTGAACCCGGGAAGTGGAGGTTGCAGTGAGCCAAGATGGCACCACCGCACTCCAGCCTGGTGCCTGACTACAGAGTGAAACTCTGTCTCAAAAAAAAAAAAAAAAAAAAAGAAATTGTTAATTTACCACCTACACTGTCAAATTATTTGGATATCTGCTTTTAAATAGTAATGTTACAATATACAGCTGACACAAGATCGTTGGTATCCTTGTCTGTAAATTGAGAAGTTCACAGAAAAGGTTGGTGAAGTTGTGATCAGTGGCAAAATTATTTTGTTCTAAAATATATCATTGGTAGCAAGCAGTTTAGGATTGTTTAAAACCAAAAGCCAGTTTGCATGGGTGCAATTCTATATCCCAGGTCTTAGTTTGGGCAATGTACTTTTGTGACTTGGGGTAATTATAAGCTCTCAAGGCTACTGTGAGGATCAGATGAGATTAATTGTATGAGAAGAAGCTTTGGAAATTGTAATGTGCTATGCAAACTTTGTTGTCAGTTGTGTAGACAGCAGTGGAGGGGGCGGTGGTAGGTGGAAGGAGAGGATGTGTTTGTCAGGCTTGGAAACGTGTATTTAGGAACATTTTCAGCTAGTTACTGGACAGTGTTAGAAAAAAAGATTTCTTACAAATTTCCTTCTAGACTCCGTGGATCTCAACACTCCACTCTTGGAACACATAGCCATGAATTGAATCACTGTCTGCTTTACATTTTAGCAATTCACTTTTATATGGTGACATTTACAGAATTGTCCCTTAAATCTGGGAGAGCCAATGCAATGACTTCAGATAGCACAAAGGGGAGAATCGTAATGGAAACCCAGCCAAGGATTAGATTAGGTGACAGGAAGGGGGCCAAATGAATTATGGGAAAATGAGGAAGGAAGTGAATTGAGTCATTATGCTTTTAGTTACAGTATATTTTTATAATTGATTCTGTGGGTGGTATGTTGTTTAATTCATTACAGCTTTCAGGGGCCAGTTTTAGATTAAAAGCATGAATGATTGATGCTTTAACCAAACTCTAATCCTAGATACTAGAAGCCGATGACTTTTTAATGTCTTTTAATCTGAAATAGATTATGACTTTTCTGTAGCTTTGGACTGTTCAAATGTTTATTTCTTTTAAAATAGCAATGGCTTTGTTCACCCTCTTTGCAAACTTCTAAAGGGGTTGCTTCCTGCCCTTTAACATAGGATATTGATGTTTTCTTAAGAATGCATGTTTTAAAGAGACTTACATTAGAAATTTGATGTCTGAAGTTTGTCACTCGTTTATTAAGAATTTAAACATTGTATCTGATTATAATTAGAATGCCTAACCTTTGTAAAACTTTATTATGTTTATCTTACTTGCATCCAATGGTATGTCAATTATTGTGATCAGGCATCACCCTGAAAAATAACTAAGGAATTTATGAAATGGTGCTCTTGATTTCCTCATTTTCCTTTTTGTGGCTGAGTTCATGTAGCGGTTTACATGGAAGTCAGGCTTGGGAGTGATCTTGGCCAGCTCTTGTGAGTGGGGTCGGGGGAAGGGCACATTCCTCTTTTCCTCTGCTTGCTTGGCGGCTTCTGGAGCAGGTTAGCCTCATGAGTTTCTTTTGTTCTGGCTCTAAAATTCATAGACATTCATTAATTCCCATGCGTTCAGGCAGCCTGCAGCTTCTCACACTGCCCAATGCATGGTGGCAACTTTGAGAGTGGAGTTAATATTATTCTCATTTTTTGATTTAATGTATAATGTGACTGAAAGTCTTCGGAGTACATTTCTCTGTCCACTCTGTTTAAAATAGCAGTATTGTCTCTCCAATACTTCACTGTTCTCTATCTCCTTTCCCTGCCTTAGTTTTCTTCAGAGCACTTAAACGTGTCTGACGTTATACTAAATATTTGTTTGCTGAATGGCTTACCGTTGGCCTTGTCTCCTAGAATGTAAACATTGTAGGCAACAACTTGACTCTGTTCATTCAGACCAGTACTCTGCCTGGCAAATACACAAGTAATTGTTGGATTAATTAATTAATTAATTAATTAAATTTAATGCCATGAAGCACACCAATCAAGAAGATAGATTCTCCTAAGGTTAAGCGTAATGGTTGAGCTTATTTCATTTTCTAAGATTGGTATCTTTGAAACCTTGCTCCTTCCTGTCTGGCCTCAGTAACACTATCTTTTGTTGCACAAGAGAAAAAAACTCCCTAAGAACAGTATTTTGGGAGGAAGAGAGGCAAATGAATATAGGTGTCAGGTTATCGAGTAAATATTGGAACAATTTATAGCCTATGATTGGGAATGTTTATTTTGCTTAAATGTATATTCAGTCTGACCTTGCAGTTAGAGTTACTTAGGAAGTTGCCTAAATGTTAGTGAATGTTTATAATGTGGACTATAAGCTGAAAGCACTTAAAATATAAATATTTAAGCCATATGTTAAAGAATAACCAGAGCATTTGCAGCTGTTTTGGATTGTGGAGGGAAACTGCCTGACTTATTGATGAGAGCTGGGAATCTGGAGTCCTGGGTTCTAGTTCCATACCTGCTTTTGGCAGAACTTCACAAAATGTCCAGGTTTAATAAACATTTAATAGGACAGTATTAATCCTTTTAAAAATAATACCTCTGTATCACTTAGACTTTTTTGTGCTCCAGTTTGTCCAGCTTTATCTTTATTGCTGTTCTGTTAGCCTGTTCCTCAGGGTTTTCGTTTTTTTTTTTTTAAAAGCCAGAAGGCCCCAGCATTGTGTGTGTGTGTGTGTGTGTGTGTGTGTGTGTGACTGTGTGTGGTGTGTGTGTGTGTGTGGGGTGTGTGGTGTGTGTGTGGTATGTGTGTGGTGTATGGTATGTGTGTGTGGTGTGTGTGGGTGTGGGTGTGACTGTGTGGTGTGTGTGTGTGTGGGGTGTGGTATGTGTGTGGTATGTGTGTGGTGTGTGTGCGGTATGTGTGTGGTGTGTGTGTGTGTGGTGTGTGTGTGTGACTGTGTAGTGTGTGTGTGTGGGGTGTGTGGTGTGTGTGTGGTGTGTGTGTGGTATGTGTGTGGTGTGTGTGTATGCTGTGTGTGTGGTGTGTGTATGTGGTATGTGTGTGTGGTATGTGTGTGGTATGTGTGTATGGTATGTGTGTGCGGTGTGTGTGGGGGGTGTATGTGTGTGGGGTGTGTGTATGGGTGTGTGTGTGTGTGGTGTGTGTGATACGTGTGTGTGGTGTGTGTGGTGTGTGTGTGTGTGTGTGTGTGTGTGTGTGTGTGTGGTGTATGGGTAGGAAGTTTGAGTCCATCTTCTCATCAGTGCCTGATTGGTACATTTTTCTGCCTCACATTTCCTTAAGCTTCACCTGAAAAAAAGAAACAAACTAATGTGGTCTTTAAGATATAACATAGCATAACTCTACCTCATGTAGTAAACGTAATTTAGAAAGAAGGAAAATAAAGATGAACTAGATGAATTTTGATGGAGAAAAGGAAATGCTGTTTCCAATGAAAGTAACCAAAGATGAGGGCTTTGTTCTCCAAAGCACGGAGGCTGGACCTGGGTAAATCTTGAAAGAAAGCAACCAGGCACAAACCCGGTGCCTATTGAAAGAGGTCCATTTACCACCATTAGTGTTATCAGGGCTTTTATGTCAAACTTCTGTCTGTGGTGTGCTTGGTGAATTTTTAACTGAACAGGCTTTACAACTGGAGCAATGGAATAGACTATAAACAAGGGCTAAAACCACTTCAGAATTCCAGAGGCCTGACTCAGCCGCACCTCTCACTTGGCTCCCTCTGTGCACTCATCTCTCTGCTGGGCTTTCTCGAGGTGTGGTCCTGGGACCACCGGCATCTGATTACTTCTGGCACTTGTTAAAACTGCTGATTCCTGGCTTCTACTGTAGACTTGCTGAATCAGAAACTGTTGGGGAAGAGTTTTGAAATCTCTGGTTTTTAACAAGCACCTATCAGGTGATTCTTAGGCACATTAAAATTTGAGAACCAGAGCCGGGCACAGTGGCTCATGCCTGTAATCCCAGCACTTTGGGAAGCTGAGGCGCACAGATCATGAAGTCAGAAGTTTGAGACCAGCCTGGCCTACACGATGAAGCCACGTCTCTACTAAAAATACAAAAATTAGCTGGGCGTGGTGGCAGATGTACTCCCAGCTATTTAGGAGGCTGAGACAAGAGAATTGCTTGAACCTGGGAGACAGAGTTTGCAGTGAGCTGGGACCGTGCCATTGCACTCTAGCCTGGGCAACAGAGCAAGACTCCATCTCAAAAAAAAAAAAAAAAAAAAAAAGAGCCTGTGATATATTCGCAGATTAGTACTGTCACATCTCTTATGGTGGCACTTTATTTTACTTTTATTTTTATTTATTTATTTTTTTGAGACTGAGTCTCACTGTCTCCAAGGCTGGAGTGCAGTGGCACAGTAGCTCACTGAAACGTCTGCCCCCTGGCTTCAAGCGATTCTCCTGCCTCAGCTCCTTGAGTAGCTGGAAATACAGGCACGCGCCACCATGCCTGGCTAAATTTTGTATTTTAGAGACAAGCTTTCACCATATTGGCCAGGCTTGTGTTGATCTCCTGACCTCAGGTGATCTGCCTGCCTCGGCCTCCCAAACCGCTGGGATTACAGGCGTGAGCCACTGCGCCCAGCTAGCGCCTGATTTTATATCTTTCTCTGGACTATGCCATGCTCTGAAATAGGAAGAAAGATCTTTGTTCTTTTCTAGCTCCAGTTCCTTAATAAAGTTCATAGGCACAGACAGCCCATACATGCCTGCTTTCGCGAGATATCCTGTATCTACTAGATTTTAACTTACTGATGTAAATAAGCAAGGAACACTTCGACTGACCACTGAGAAATTCTGTGAGCTGAGCAGGAGCACACCACGGGTGAGCATCACCCTTGGGTGAGGATGTTTTCTGGCTGAGCAAGGCAGATGCATTTACTATGCCGGGTGGGTTGGGGCTAACATTTCAGCATTGAGTGACATCGAGGACTTGTTCATGTGATTGACTGATGTGGATTCTTCTCCTACACGTGTCTGGTGGGTCTTAGGAGAGGGTTGGGTGAAAATCGTGGGCTGAAGGTTCAAAACTGGAATACATGTGGTCAGAGCTCTGTGATGTGATAGTTGTTTAGTGAAGACTGTCTGTAAGGGTTGGGGTTTCCTGATGTGTAAAATGTACTAATGTAAGGGTTTAGTCTGCCTGGGTCTTTCAGGGGTGAGTTTGGGAAGTGGGGGACACTTTCAAACCCTTTCAAACAGTAAGGAATTTTGGAGCTTTCAACTAGTCATGGAAAAATTGAGTTTTGTTGTACATTGAGCACCTGTGATGAAAGGGAGAAAGGCAGCTTCATTGGTTTACTTAAGTCAGCAGAGGAGGCTGGTGTGCACAGCTTCCATTGCATCATTCAAAGAGAGTGTGTGTGGGAACTTTGCAAGTCAGTTTCCCTGTATGAAGTGATGGAGAGAGTGATTAAGATACTGAACGTTTTCTGTGTTCTTGCCCTTAACCATCGCCAGTTTGTTGGAGATTAAGACGTCGATGCACTTTATGGAGAATTAATTTATTTTGATATAGACAGATGGACAGGCCATGAAAATTTGTTGACATGCTTTACTAACCTGTGACATTAGATCAAATATTCTTACAAAACAAAATGAAAGGGTTTGAAGAGACCCAGTGACTTACAAGGTATGCCTTTTTTATTGATGTAAGAAGACATATGAACACATTGAACTTAAAACAGCAGCAAACCCAGAGCATGGCTAAGCTGTTTGGGGACCCGTGTGGCAGACACAGCTGGGCTTGTAGCTTTCACGTGTAGGAAGGAGCTGCTGGCTCTGCTCAGTCCTCGTCTTAGGACCTGCCCAAGACATGTGGATGCAGGGAAGTCTCACAGTTTTAGAAGAGAGTCACAGTTTTTTGGCCGGGCGCGGTGGCTCATGCCTGTAATCCCAGCACTTTGGGAGGCCGAGGCGGGTGGATCACGAGGTCAAGAGCTCGAGACCATCCTGGTCAACATGGTGAAACCCCGTCTCTACTAAAAATACAAAACATTAGCTGGGCATGGTGGCGCGTGCCTGAAATCCCAGCTACTCAGGAGGCTGAGGCAGGAGAATTGCCTGAACCCAGGAGGCGGAGGTTGTGGTGAGCCGAGATTGCGCCATTGCACTCCAGCCTGGGTAACAAGAGCGAAACTCCCTCTCAAAAAAAAAAAAAAAAAAAGAAGAAGAGAGTCACAGTTTTTCTTGGGCCCAATCCTGACTTAAATTCCTATAGCTGCTTTTGGAATACGTTACCTCTGCATCCCTGCTCAAAATTTGGATTCGGTACCTATTTTGTAGGCTTATGGGAAGGATTAAACCAGATAATATTTATAAAGTTCCCACCCACTTACTGATGCACAATAAATTCTTGGCAAAATGAGTCTTCTCCCCACCATGAACAATAAAATGTACGGACGGAGGGAAGGGAGTTAGCTGAGGGGTGTAAGGCACTGCTGCTGTCAGTGGCTTCCTCAGGGCTTTTCTTTCCACCAGTTTTCACCTGAGACAACCCCAGAGTGTTCTTTTACCTTTCAGTGGGACATGGAATTGTGAGGGAGAGTCAGGTTTTCCTTTTTTTTTTTTTCTTTCTGGGAGACAGAGTCTTATCCCTGTTGCTCATGCTCATGCTCTTGCGTGTTCAGTGGTGCGATCTGAGCTCACTGCAACCTCTGCTTCCTGGGTTCAAGCTTCTCCTGCCTGGGCCTCCGGAGTAGCTGGAACTACAGGTATGTGCCGCCATGCCTGGCAAGTTTTGTATTTTTAGTAGAGACGGTGTTTCGCCATGTTAGCCAGGCTGTTCTTGAACTCCTGACCTCAGGTGATCCGCCCGCCTCGGTCTCCCAAAGGGCTGGGATTACAGGTGTGAGCCACCTTGCCAGGCCAGGTTTTCCCTGTTTATTGCTTTCATAGTTTTTACCCTGCAGACGCTACCTTTGAACTAATTATTCCTTGAATACTTTTGCTTTTAGAATGTTAAAAAGGGGAGCTAATGCAGCCCATCGTTTCTTTCTTTCTCTTTTTTTTTTTTTTTTTTTTTTTTTGAGATACAGTCTCGCTCTGTAGCCCAGGCTGGAGTGCAGTAGTGTGATCTTGGCTCACTGCAGCCTCTGCCCCTGGGTCCCAGTTCAAGCAGTTCTCCTACCTCAGCCTCCCAAGTAGCTGGGACCACAGGCACAAGCCACCATGCCCAGCTACTTTTTGTATTTTATAGTAGAGATGAGGTTTCACCAGGTTGGCCGGTCCAGTCTTGAACTCCTGACCTCATGATCTGCCTGTCTCGGCATCCCAAAGTGCCAGGATTGTAGGTGTGAGCCACCGCGCCTGGCCCAGCCCATTGTTTCTAAGGGATAGAACCTTTACCTGTTGTGCCTGTGACAGTGTAACGTTCCACAGAATCAACATGTGACAAAAGTGTTTTTATTCCTTGTAAACCAAGGAACAAAAAATCAAATCGTAAACTGAGACATTTCAAGAGATCAGGCCCATGGTGTTTTTGCCCCCTTGCTTTGCCGTTGCCTGCTTTTTGTGTCTAGAATGGGTATAGAAGCAAGTTATAGGGGTTTCCTGGAACGCCTGTGTGAGGATCTCCCTGGGTGCTGGGTGTCGGAGAGCTAGCCACCGCACAGCCTGTAGATGGGAAGGGTGAACAGACGGTTGTTTGCACATTGATAGGAGCTGTGGACGCTCTAGTAAATACAGAGCTCTCCTTAGGGGGAAGATGCTTTAGCTTTAGATGTTTTGACTTCGCTCTTATTGCTGGGGTTTCAGACTTTTAGAGAGGCAAAGCTTGGCTAAGATTAGCCAAGGCGGTATCTTAATTGAACGAGTAACAGCTATGGGGACAACCAGATATAATTAACTTTGATGTTTTAGAATTCCTTTTCCATTCTTTGATTGGCTGGTTTGTGCTTTGATCCTTAATGATGTGTCCACAATGAGTTACACTAGAAGAGAAATGTCTGTGTTTATATTACATATTGCCAGATTATTCTCTCTGCGGAGGGCGGGCGTTTTCACTCCGTGGAAAGATGGATTGGTAAGGAACAGGCTGTACTCTGCTAAGTATGTTTTCAGTAACAGTGAGTAACATCACAAGTGCAGGGTCAGAATAAACTATCGCGGACAGACAAACATTTGTGATGTTAGGAAGTGGAGGAGAGCATGGAGATGGACTCATAGATAATTAGTAAGGGAAAATGAACTTACATCAGTCTTGAAGCAAATGTGCTACCTCCTTATCTGTATATGGTTTTGCATCTGATATTCCTGACCGGGGGGGAATAGAGGTAAATTTACATGGAAATGCCTTTGACACTTGGAAGTTCTTTATAAACAGAATTCTGTTAGTATGCACAGAAAGAGAAGAGGCAGTCTAGAATAAGTGAGGTGGATACCTGCTGCCTTTCCAGAGTCTAACCACTTATCCCCAGATAAATACTTGGAAAGGAATGTTTCCTCTTCCAGGTATGCACCCCTCATATCGGTCTTCCGTTATTCATCTTATCACTGTTTCCATGATTTTGGAACCTTAGGACAGTAGGTGACAGACACTGTTTTATGGAGCATACTGAAGAACTGGAAAGTATTGGCTGGGCACGGTGACTCATACCTGTAATCCTAGCACTTTGGGAGGCTGAGGTGGGTGGATCACTTGAGGTCAGGAATTTGAGACCAGCCTGACCAACATGGCGAAACCCCATCTCTACTAAAAATACAAAAATTATCTGGATGTGGTGGCACATACTTGTAATACCAGCTACTTGGGAGGCTGAGGCAGGAGAATCTCTTGAGCCCAGGAGGTGGAGGTTGTGGTGAGCCAAGATCGCGCCACTGCACTCCAGCCTGGGCAACACAACATGACTCTGCCTCAAAAAAAAAAAAAAAAAAGAGAAAATTATTGTGGGCTCAAATAAGACTGGGTTAATTAGTAGGAGCAAATATAACCTCTGCCCTCCTCCTCCTCCTCCTCTTCCTCCTCCTCTTCCTCCTCCTCTTCCTTCTCCTCTTCCTCCTCCTCTTCCTCCTCCTCTATTGAGACAGGGCCTTGCTCTGTCACTGGGGCTGGAGTGCAGTGCTGTGATCTCTGCCTGCTGCAGCCTTGACTCCCAGGATCAAGGGATCATCCACCTCTGCCTCCTGAGTAGCTGGGACCACAGGTGCATACCAACATGCCCAACTCATTTTTTTATTACTTGAGGAGAGGAGGCCTCACTGTTGCCCAGACTGGTCTCAAACTCCTGGGCTTGAGCAGTCCACCTGCCTTGGCCTCTCAAAGTGTTGGGATTACAGGTGTGAGCCACTGTGCCAGTCTCTTTTTTCTTTTCTTATGTTTTTCTGTTTTCCTCTTCCCCACTTTTTTGGGCATACATACTAAAATTTTGTATATCAGCCCAGATTTTTAGATCAATTTGTGGATACAAGAATTTGGATCCATTTTATCCAGAAAAATGATATTTTACATTTTATTTTCAAGATAGATGAGCTGGTTTATAAACAGGTATCTAGTCGTTTTTTAAAATTATTTTTATTTTTTGCCTTTGAGGCTTAAGAAGTTGAATAAACATCACTATGCTTATTCTGACCTTGCACACGTTATGTATGTTGGAATCAGGTTCTCCTGCAGTTTTATTTTCATTTTTACATCTTTCTGATCATCACCACACTGCGAGTTAATTTAGGAAGGAGATTTGAAGCAATTGCTTCTGTTGAGTTTGCTTGATGACTTCCTTACAGACATGTCCATTTACTTCATGTGTAAAAAGTATTTACCCGGTGGCTCAAGCCTGTAATCCCAGCACTTTGGGAGGCCAAGGCGGGTGGATCACGAGGTCAAGAGATCGAGACCATCCTGGTCAACATGGTGAAACCGCGTCTCTACTAAAAATACAAAAAGTTAGCTGGGCATGGTGGCGCGTGCCTGTAATCCCAGCTACTCAGGAGGCTGAGGCAGGAGAATTGCCTGAACCCAGGAGGCGGAGGTTGCGGTGAGCCGAGATCGCGCCATTGCACTCCAGCCTGGGTAACGTGAGTGAAACTCCGTCTCAGAAAAAAAAAAAAAAAAAAAAAAGTATTTACCTATCACACAGAATGACCCAGTCCTTGCTGTAGTGCATGCTAACTATAAGGCTCCTCCCCTTGTCCTTTAAACGTATTCTGTTGTTCTGTTCTGTGTGCATCAAATTTATACTTGTCCTTTTCTTTTAAAGACAAATTGTGGGAAGGAAAAGACAAGATCATAACATTAAGATTGAATGTGTTTCTCAATCTTCGCATCCTTAGCTAGTTTCTTTGATGTATTCGAGTTTGCTATAAAATGTGAGGGGAGGAAGAAAAGCAACCAGCGATAATCAAAGGGGAAGAAAGATCAGGGTAGGACTCAGTGACATTTGAGGGTAAGTTTGGGAGCTGTTGCAAGAGTTATTGCTGCCTGTGACTATTTGGCCTGGCTACATGTCAGAGCCATTAACTTCAAAATAACAGAGCCTTTAGGAGAATGTACTCTTTTAGAAAACTCCTCGTTAATTTAATTTATGGAAGGGGAGGGGAGTTGAGGGGCAGGGAGCTGGGAGCATGGGGTTTCACCAGTGCCTAGAGTTTAAGTTAAAAAAGAAATGAGAAAAAGTACAAAAGCTGAGGATGCTGGATTAGATGAAAGGTTTGAAAAATCCCCTGCTCTGCTTCCGGTGGCCCCGGAGCCCGTCCTGCTTGAAAAGGAGTTACCTCCTCAGTGATGGCTTTTGGAGCTCAACCCCTAACATGGATCCCAGCTGGGAAATCTTCAGCTCTAATTAAGCTCGGCTTGTTTTGATTCTCTTCCAGCCTTGTGGTTGAATAGCTTTGTGTATGTAGCCTTTTGCTAACAACTTTTCCCACAGTCAGGAAAACCTGCCTCTTCAGTGGCGATGGTTACCTGGAAGTCTTTGGCAACCATCTCACAGGAAGTGGCTAACTTGTGTACATGACTCTCCCTCCTGCCCCCTGACCTCCCCTAACAGATGTCACCATATTTGGGGAGTGGAAGGAACAAAGCTGTCATTACTCATAGGAGAACGGGAAAAGACAGTGGTGCCTGGGTCTGTGGAACCATGAGAACACACCAGGATTGGGCATTCCTCTTTCTCTGAATTGTCTTTTGCCCTGCCCTCCCCTGCTGAGATAGAAGAGGTAAGATAAGATGGATGGGGTTTCTCCATGTTGGTCTGGCTGGTCTCAAACTCCCGATTTAAGGTGATCCACCTGCCTCGGCCTCCCAAAGTGCTGGGATGACAGGAGTGAGCACCGCGCCCGACCAGAATTTATTAAATCAATTATTCAAGGCCCGTCTGTACTAAAAATACAAAAAATGAGCAGGGCGTGGTGGCGGGCTCCTCTAGTCCCAGCTACTTTGGCTGAGGCAGGAGAATCATGGGAACCAGGAAGGCGGTGGTTGCAGTGACCCAGATCGAGGCACTGCACTCCAGCATGGTGACAGAGTGAGACTCTGTCTCAGAAAATAAATAATTCAAAAATGCTTGTCAGACCTATCTACTGTTTGCCATGCACTAAGACCCAAAGGAGGGAAGAATGTCAGCATGCCACATCATGACCTGGCACTGATGGTATTGCTGTGATGCTGTGTGCACAGGACCATGAGAACGACAGGAAGGAGCCCAGGATGTGGCCTGGGAGGCTCAAGGGAAACTGGATTCAGGAAGCGGCATTTTGGCTAAGAATTACAGAGTCAGTACCCATTTGCAAGGTTTTAAAATGAAAATGGAGGCCAGGTCCCAACACCGGGAGGCTTAGGCAGACGAATCGCTAGAGTCCAGGAGTTCAAGACCAACTTGGGCAACACGGTGTTACAGCAAAACCCCGTCTCTACTAAAAATACAAAACTTAGACGGGTGTGGTGGCGTATGTCTGTAGTCCCAGCTACAGACCGGAAAGGGAAGACAGCTTGAGCCCTGGAGGTTGAGGCTGCAGTGCGCTGAATCGCACCACTGCGCTACAGCCTGGGGCAACATAGTGAGACCCTGTCTCATTATATAATAAAATAGAAATGGAGTGATCACATGGAAGAAATGTCATGTAAAATGCTGCGGGAAATACCATATTCATGGAAATAAAAGTAGTTCATTATATAAAACATTCATTATATAAATAGTTCATTATATAAGACATGATATAAAACATTCATTTGATCATAGAACACATATTTATTGTGCACCTACATTGTATCAAGTGCTGTACTAGGTACCAGGAGTAAAACTGGTGAACATGTTACATATTCAGTAGAATTAAATGATGGACTGGATGTGGGAGGAGGTTTCAAGGTGACGCTGAGGCATCTGACACGCGCAACTAGATAGATAATGGTCCACTTACTGAGCGAGGAGGAGGACCCAGCTTTGAGCAGGAGCAAGAATGAGGATGGTGTGGGTGGCAGATGAGAAAATGATTCGGCTAAGCCTCTTGCGATATCTAAGGGCAATGTTCGGTGGGTGACGATTTGTAGCTTTGCAGTTCAGAGCAGAGGTTCGGATGAGAGATCCAAATTTGAGAATACAATATAGTGTCTAGATGGCAATTGAAGCTGTGGGTGAGATTGACTAGGAAAAGAACAGAGGCTAGGACAGAAAACAAACCTGAGAGCCAGGCTCCCTGAACGTTAGGCATTTCATGGTTAGGTGTAGAGGGATGGGCTGGCAAAAGTTACGAAGAATAAGGATTGGGACATGTAGCAAGGAAATCACCAAGGCCTGTTATTCTAAAAGCCAAGAGAAGAGAGGAAGGAAGGGGAGACCAACTGCAGCCACGAGATGAGGAGAACCGAG
This sequence comes from Sapajus apella, assembly GCF_009761245.1. Lineage (NCBI taxonomy): Eukaryota > Metazoa > Chordata > Mammalia > Primates > Cebidae > Sapajus > Sapajus apella. The sequence continues at coordinate 3,138,210 of NW_022437003.1, read as the reverse complement.
TGTCTGCTGGGTTGAGAGACATCAGAGGTCACTGCCATTTTATTTAAAGTTGTTCAAGGCCGGGCGTGGTGGCTCACGCCTGTAATCCCGCACTTTGGGAGGCCGAGGCGGGTGGATCACGAGGTCAAGAGATCAAGACCATCCTGGTCAACATGGTGAAACCCCGTCTCTAGTAAAAATACAAAAATTCAGCTGGGCATGGTGGCGTGTGCCTGTAATCCCAGCTACTCAGGAGGCTGAGGCAGGAGAATTGCCTGAACCCAGGAGGCGGAGGTTGCGGTGAGCCGAGATCGCGCCATTGCACTCCAGCCCGGGTAACAAGAGCGAAACTCCGTCTCAAAAATAAATAAATAAATAAATAAAGTTGTTCAGTCCGGGTGTGGTGGCTCACGCCTGTAGCCCCAGCACTTCAGGAGGCTGAGGTGGGTGGATCACCTGAGGTCAGGAGTTCGGGACCAGCCTGGCCAACATAGTGAAACCCTGTGTCTACTAAAAATACAAAAATCAGCCAGGTTTGGTGACGCTCACTTGTAATTTCAGCTACTCAGGAGGCTGAGGCAGGAGAATCGCTTGAACTCGAAAGGTGGTGGTTGCAGTGAGCCGAGATGTCCCCACTCCACTCCAGCCTGGGCAACAGAGCAAGACTCTGTCTCAAAAAAATAAAATAATGAAATTGTTCATATGATTGGGCTTGATGCTAGCCTGTTTGGGAGATAAAGTTGTCCATTCTGCGGGTGTTTTGGAAACTCAGGCAATACTTTCTTTGGTCATAGTGATTGGAGGCACTTCTGGCATTAAATGGGCAAAGACTGGGCAGCAGGTATGCTGCAATACACAGGCCAATTCTGCACATGAAGAACTGTCCCATGTTTAACACGGCTTCTCAAACGTCCCAACAGACATCTGTGTAAAGTTAAATACAGAACCTGTCTGTACATGTTTGAGCTAGAACCTAACTTTGTTTTACATGTACGTGCAAAGTATTTGTTGCCATGCTTTGTGCACACTGAAGTTTCCAGGAGTGAAACTACTTTCTCAGTTGGAACAAGATTGCACGTTGTTTCATGTGGACCTTTACTAAATACTGTTCACAACTTGGAGGAACGATGGCCGCAGTGGCCACACCACTTTTGGAGTTTGAATTATCAGTAAACATGCTGTGTGGATCTGTGTCTGGAGCTGTTGTATTCACGGTGAGTCCATGCGCATAGCTGCTTCGTGAGGTCCTCTCTTACAGTTTTATGCCAATATGTAAAAATAACAAGCAAGCTGTGTTATTATCAATTCCGTCCCCCCTTTTTCTTCTATACCTAAGATATTGTGTTGATTTACTTTTAGAAATTATTATGCAGGCAGGTTATAAACTACTTAGGATTTTTATTTCAAGACAGAGAAGTGTGTTATAAAAAGGGACTTGGAATCGATAGGCTTAAAAACCGCAGCTTACGTCTTGAAATACCTTGTATACTGTTGAAAGGAGCTATGTGTTTTATAGCTCTTGAAGTATGCTCTTCAAACTGTCTACATAAGAATCATCTGGAGAGTGTTTGCAAACTTCAGGGTCCTGGGCCCCCCTTTAGAGCTACTGAATTCCTTGTGGGAGACTTGAATCTTTCTTATGTCACCCTCTCCCCAGACGGATTCTCACTCTGTCACCCAGGCTGAAGTGCAGTGGCATGATCTCGGCTCACTGTAATCTCTGCTGCCTGAATTCAAGCGATTCTCCCGCCTCAGCCTCCTGAGTAGCTGGGATTATAGGCGCCTGCCACCACGCCTGGCTAGTTGTTTTGTAGTTTTAGTAGACGTGGGGTTTCACCCTCTTGGCCAGCCTGGTTTTGAACTCCTGACCTCATGATCCACCTGTCTCGGCCTCCCAAAGTGCTGGGGTTACAGGTGTGAGCCACCATGCCCAGCCTTTTTGTTTGTCTTTTGAGATGCAGTCTTGCTCTGTTGCCCAGGCTGGAGTGCAATGGTGTGATCTTGGCTCACTGCAGCCTCCACCTCCTGAGTCCAGCAATTCTCCTGCCACAGCTTCCCAACCAACTGGGATTACAGGTATATGCCACCACGCCCAGCTGATTTTTTATATTTTTAATAGTGATGGTGTTTCACTGTGTTGACCAGGCAGGTCTCCTGACTTCAGGCGATCTGCTCGTCTGAGCCTTCCAAAGTGCTGGGATTACGGGTGTGAGCCGCCGCACCTGGACCCCAACCTACACATGACCCTTATCCAAGTAATATTTGAGAATGCACTGCTGTAGATGGGGGAACAGCTGAACAATTTAGAGAAATGGAGGAACATAAACAAGCTTTTTGGGTTAAAAATAATACTCTGGGCCGGGCATGGTGGTTCACGCCTGTAACCCCAGCACTTTGGGAGGCCAAAGAGGGCAGATCACCTGAGAGCAGAATTTCAAGACCAGCCTGGCCAACATAGTGAAACCTCATCACTACTAAAAATATAAAAATTAGCCAGGCGTGGTGGCAGGTGATTATAACCCTAGCTACTTGGGAGGCTGAGGCAGGAGAATTGCTGGAACCTGGGAGGCAGAGGTTGCAGTGAGCCGAGATTGTGCTCCTGCACTTCAGCCAGCCTGGGTGACAAGCGAGACTCCGTCTCCCCCACGCCGCCCCCCCCCAAAAAAAAAAAAAACCTCTGGTAGGACTTTACAAGGTAGATTGAAGGAGTTTGAGACTCACAGCTGAGAGCTAGTGAAATTTCTATTATAATGTTCTAGTTGAAAAATTTTGATGAAACACAGCATGGTATGTGGTAGACATGGGTGAGGGGATTTATTAGGAAGTAAAATGATACAATGTAGTGATAGCATTGGGGGAATAAAAGAGAGAATAAAGTGGGATTAAACATAACGAAAGATGGTTTTTGCTGGTAAATGGTGGTGTCATTTTTTTTTTTTTGAGACGGAGTTTCGCTCTTGTTACCCAGGCTGGAGTGCAATGGCGCGATCTCGGCTCACCGCAACCTCCGCCTCCCGGGTTCAGGCAATTCTCCTGCCTCAGCCTCCTGAGTAGCTGGGATTACAGGCACGCGCCACCATGCCCAGCTGATTTTTTGTATTTTTAGTAGAGACGGGGTTTCACCATGTTGACCAGGATGGTCTCGATCTCTTGACCTCGTGATCCACCCGCCTCGGCCTCCCAAGGTGCTGGGATTACAGGCGTGAGCCACCGCGCCCAGCGGTGGTGTCATTTTTATCAAGTTGGGGATTTCAGCGGGGTGGGTGGCTAGGCTGTGGCCTCTGGTTTGCACATGCTAACGTTTAGTTTCCTGTCATACCTATCAGTGAAGTTTGAGTGTATACATATATGATTTAGTTTAGGAGAACCGTCCCCTAGAGATAAGCTTTAGGGAATCATTCACATATGGATGCTAGCTGAAGCCGTTCAAGTGGTAGAGATTGTTGCCAGGGAGTACACAGAATTTCCACATCCAGGATATATATGTGGGTGTCTTCTTGTTTCTAAGTGAATTTTACTCCATAATATTCAAGACTCCTTTTAGGTATGATAGTTTTAATTATTGAAGATAATGCAGTTCTGTTGTAGGTCCATATCTTTGCTGAATAAGCTTAATTAGGGTGTAGTGTGGGAAACCCGTACACTTTCTGACATATAACAGACCTCTTGTGTTTTTTTTGTTTGTTTGTTTTGAGACGGACTCTCACTCTGTTGCCCAGGCTGGAGTACAGTGGCGCGATCTTGGCTCACTGCAACCTCTGCCTTCTGGGTTCAAGCTATTCTCCCTACCTCAGCCTCCCGAGTAGCTGGGATTACAGGTGTTCACCACCACCTGGCTAATTTTTGTATTTGTTTTTAGTAGAGATAGGGTTTTACCATATTGGCCAGGCTGGTCTTGAACTCCTGACGTAATATGATCTGCCCACCTCAGCCTCCTAAGGTGCTGGGAGTACAGGTGTGAGCCGTGGTGCCCAGCCAACATGGCTTTTATTTTGTTGCTCAGTCTGTCCTTGGGACAAAGGATGTGCCTGAAAAAGACTAGTGATATAGTTTATGATACAATAATAAAGGTTATAGTGAAGACAGCTGCCAGTCTACAAAATTAGTGTGATTTATAGAAATTGCTTGTTTGAGATCTATTGATTATTAGGAGCCCAAGCCAATTGGCTTTTACTTGCCTCTGCATTTTTTTCCCTTAAAGAATACACATGCCCTCGTCATTGAAATGTTCATAATTTATTTGGGTTGGAGTATCTTCACTAAGGAGATTCTAGCTTTGTTGTCTGATAGTCATTTTCCATGTAGTTCCTTCTTTTCCATGCATTCACATTTAAACATAAATATGTAAAATTAAACACAAATCGACTGACATCTTTGTTTAGCCATTGACCTCTGCGTGTCAAAATATCACAGGTTCTTTCTATTTTTGTCTTTCTCTTTCTCTCTATCATTATGACAAGTGGCACTTTCAAGTTTTTCCTGCGGGGCATGGTGGCACTTGCCTGTAGTCCCAGCTACTGGGGAGGCTGAGGCTGGAGGATTGCTTGAGCCCAGGAGTTCTGGGCTGTAGTGCGCTATACCGATCGGGTGTCCGCACTAAGTTCAGCATCAATATGGTGCCTTCCTGGGAGTGGGGGACCACCAGGTTGCCTAAGGAAGGGTTAGCCAGCCCAGGTCAGAAACAGCAGGTGAAAACTCCCATGCTTATCAGTAGTGGGATCACACCTGTGGATGGCCACTGCACTCCACTCCAGCATGGGCAACATAGGGAGACACAATTTCTAAAAAAAAAAAAAAAAAAAAAAAAAAAGTTTTTGCTTACATGAATGCTTCATATTTCTCTCCTTCCTCTGATAATCTAGTAACAAGTTTGGCAAGTACATTTTAGAACTTTTCGTAGTCCATACTGAATGGCTTTGGTTAGATGTCTACGATTCCAGTCCTCCCAATGGCTTTCACTGTTGGTGATTTCACTTTAATGGTTTAAAAATCACAAAGTTCTAGGCTCTGGGGACTGACTTCATAGGGGAGAGTCTAAGTATTTAAAAGCATTTTTGGAGTGTCAGCTGTGGCTAACGTTGTGTCAGCATTTCCATCATGGTAATTCCCAACGTCGGAGGGTTTATAACGAGACTGTTAAGTTTCACCACAAACTGAAGCTTGGTATGCAAGAATTGAGCCTGAAGCAAACTTTTTCATTTAGGAAAAAAAATGTAGTTTCTCTATGAAGCCACTAATAAAGAAGCAAAGCTAGTGATTGTTGTTACAGTACCCAAACTGCTTGGTGTACTTAATGCTGCAGGGACATTAGAGTGTAGTAGAAGGCAGTCACTCCAGGATTTGGGAGGAAAAACGAGAGTGTGAATGTGAGCGATATTTAATTTCGGAGTGTGTCTGTTTGAACATTAGAAAACATTTTCTTCTCAATTTTGGGATCATTTTCAAGCCTTGTTTGTCTAAATGTCCTGCGGAGAAGCAAAAATGTTTGGTCCCCATGATAATGAACTCAATATAAATATGCAAATACTTAAAACCCCAAGCCAGCCCCTTTTCTCCAACCTCAGAGCTAGAGAAATGATAGGCATGTGGATCAGGGTGCGGCACAGTCCGGGGCCGGCCGGCCGTACAGCTGCTACAGGCTTCATTTAATAATGTTCTTTCATTCCCATGTAACATTGACCCTGGAGGACCAATGTAGGGAGAGCAGATACCTGGAGAATTTTTTTCCCTTGTAGTAATGATGATTGAGTTCTGCAGATACATCCCCATTCTCTGGCTCCGACCTCCCTGGTGACTGGCAGGAAGCATATGTACAATGCCAATTTGAGTTAAGCACAAAATCTATGGCCTTGCAACAGAAACAGCACGACTCACATATGGATGAACCCACGGCTCTGGCCTCTGGTTCTCCATGCTTAAGTCACCTGAATGACTTAGCCCGCAGTTTAATGGAATGAAAGCTAAAGAGAACCTTGAGAGGGTCAGGTTGGCCTGTCCTCCCTTCACAGTGGTCAGAGGTACTCATTCTATGGTTGTTCTTTTTACCTCATATTGACTCTTTTCACCAGATTCTGTTTTCATCACCTCTTCTTGGTGTATTTTTCTTTTTCTTTTCTTTTCTTTCTTTTTTTTTTTTTTTTTGAGACCAAGTTTCACTCCTGTTGCCCAGGCTGGAGTGCACTGGCTTGATCTCAGCTCACTGTCACCTCTGACTCCTGGGTTCAAGCGGCTCTCCTGCCTCAGGCTTCCAAATAGCTGGGATTACAGGTGTGTGCCACCACGCCCGGCTAATTTTGTGTTTTTACTAGAGACGGGGTTTTCACTATGTTGGTGAGGCTGCTCACAAATTCGCGATCTTGGGTGATCCTCCCGCCTTGGCCTCCCAAAGTGCTGGGATTACCGGCATGAGCCGCCACCCTTGGCCTTCTTTTTCTTTCTTGTTTTCTTTTCTTTTTTTTTTTTTTTTTTTGAGATGGTATCTCACTCTGTCACCCAGCTGGAGTGCTGTGGTGTCTTTCAGCTTACTGCAGCCTAAACCTCCAGGGCTCAAGTAATCCTCCCACGTCAGCTTCCTGAGTAGCTGGGACCACCGCAGGTGTGGACAACCTCTCAAGGCTAATTTTTTGTATTTTTGGTAGAGAGAGGTTTTCACCATGTTGCCCACACTGGTCTCGAACTCCTGAGCTCAACTGATCTGCCCGCCTCGGCCTCTCAAAGTGCTGGGATTACAGGGATGTGCCACCGCGCCAAGGCTTCTGTGTGTATTTTCTTCTCTCCTTTCTTTCTTACGCCAAGTAATTTAGACTGAGGAACTGTTTGTGGAGATTCTGCTAGGTACTCAGTGAAAAGCTCAGCTTTCGCATACGTGCACTACAACATTTGAGCCGATGGGTGCAGACTGATGGATACTGAAGTAATACATACATATATACATACGTGTGTGCGTACATACACAGATATATATGCCTGTACGTATGTACATTTTAATCTGACTGCAGACCTCTCAGCACCTAAATCACAAACAGTTATGCTGCTTAGGTTACAGAGTTGCAAAAAACTGTAGTGAATTAGAAAAAGGTGTTCTGGCTTCAGAGCATGCGGTTGGCAAGCAGATGAGGGCTGGCTCTGTGTCCTCACTCCCCTCCTGGGTTGGGCATGGTTGTGTAGGGCACATCTTGCACAGCCCTGTGAGGCAGCCCTGGGAATGTCATTTATTACATTAATATTTCTTTCTGTGAGTGTTTTTCTTCTGTTATTCAAAATGTGGCCCTGGTTTTTAGAAAACCGTCACGAATACTCGGTGGATAACAAAGTATTGTTAATATAATGCAAGCTCCTTTTATTTTATGTTAATTTACTTTGTTTTTGAGGCAGGGCCTCTGTCACCCAGGTGGAATTTATTTTTAATTTTTATAGGGACAGGGCCTTGCTGTGTTGCCCAGGCTGATCTCGAGCTCTTGGCCTTAAGCAGTCCTCTCACTTTGGCCTCCCAAAGTGCTGGGATTACAGGCATAAACTACTGTATCGAGCTTCTTTAATTTTGTATCTGAGAATGGATTTTTTTTTTTTTTTTTTTTTTTGAGAGTGAATCTTGTCTTATTTCTGGACTGGAATGCAATGGCACGATCTTGGCTCACTGCAAACTCCGCCTCCCGGGTTCAAACAATTCTCCTGCCTCAGCCTCCTGAGTAGCTGGGATTACAGGTGTGCACCATCATGCCTGCCTAATTTTTGTATTTTTAGTACAGACAGGTTTCACCGTGTTGGTTAGGCTGGTCTCAAACACCTGACCTCAAGTGATCCGCCCACCTTGGCCTCCCAAAGTGCTGAGATTACAGGCGTGAGCCACCGCGCCCAGCCTGAGAATGCATTAATATCTGAATTTTTAGACTATTAGAAGAGGCAGATGGTTAGAAGAATTGTTTGTGCACACAACTGGCTGTTCATATTACAGTGTGATGATCTGTGGACAAACGTGATCCAGGCCTCTCAATAGAGCCTGGGGTTATTTTTCTCCCCCCTCAGTAATTTAGAAGGTAACTTTCAAACACAGATATATTTTTATACTGAAGAATTAAGTTGTATGAATGCCATGACTATGTCTCTTAGGTTCCTACAGTTTGATGGTTGTCAGTTGGGATTATATGTGTGGATAAATAAGCATTTTAGTAATTATTTTATGTTTTTATGAAATTCATATCCTAGGCTGGGTGCTGTGGCTGTCACCGTAATCCCAGCACTTTGGGAGGCCAAGTGGATCACCTGAGGTCAGGAGTTTGAGACCAGCCTGGCCAGCATGGTGAAACCTCATCTCTACTAAAAATACAAAAATTAGCTGGGCGTGGTGGCGTGCACTTGTAATCCAGGCTACTTGGGAGGCTGAGAGAAGAGACTGGCTTGAACCCAGGAGGTGGAGGTTGCAGTGAGCCAAAATCATGCCATTGCACCCCAATCTGGGTGATGAGAGTGAAACTCTGTCTAAAAAAGAAAGAAAAATGAAAATTATATCTTAGTCATTTCTGCAAATTTAGTGGCTTTATCTATAATTAGAGAAAATGTGAGAACCAAAGAGCAGCTAAGAGGGAAACCAGGCTGGCTTTAGGACATTAAATTTGTGGACCACTGTGCGCACGTTAGGAAATGAATGGGCTTTTTAACCTGCCTTCGCCATGCTGGTCCTCTTCCATACTCACTTTGTGTTTTTGTTTTTTTGGTAACCATTTTATTGAAAGATGATTGACATACAAAATGTTGTACGTGTTTCATGTACAACTTGGTGAATTTGGGGAGAAGTGTATACCTGTGAATCCGTCACCACAATCAAGGCTATAAACGTATCCAACACTTCGAAAAATTTCCTCTGCTACTTTTATTGATTTACTTTTAAATTTCCAAAATATTTTTTTTTGTGATAAGAATATGTAACATAAGTTCTATTCTCTTAGCAAAATGTTAGATATAATCAAACAGTATTGTCACCTATAGGCCCTATTTTGTGCAGAATTTATTCATCTTGCATATAAATGCTTTGTATCCTTTGAGCCACTCCTCCCCATTTCTCCTTCCTTCAGCCACTGTTCTACTCCTTGGTTCTCTGATTTTGAATATTTTAGATTCCTCGTAAAAATGGGTCATGTAATATTTGTCCTTCTGTGTCTGGCCTATTTCACTTAGCGCAGTATCTTCTGGGTCCATCCATGTTGCTAGAAATGGCAGGCTATCCTTCTTTTCCAGGTTGAATAATACTCCATTCATACTCACTTATTTCTTTCCCCTGCATGTGAAAAACCTGATCCATGATGCTGACATAACCATGTCCTCCATTCATCTCAACCAATTGATGTTGTAAACATTCTCTGCCGACACACATTGGTAACTGGGACTACAAGAGAGAGAATATGAATCTGCTGCTCCCTTTATGAGACCTTATTTTTACATGGAAATCAAATCATGTCACGTGAGATGTGAACTACTTAGATGAAAGGTTTTTAAGAACCAATTTAAGTCTTTATAAACAGAACGGATAACTTGATTATCTCAGAGCATATTGTTTGGGAATAAGAAGCTCACTGTCTAGCTCTGTGTCTTTTTCCTTTGGAAATGATAGAGCAGTTCCTCAGCTCTGTGATTCACTTCCTGTTTTGGGAGACAGGATGTTGGATACATGGTAAGGCCCAGACACGTCTACTCTTCCAGCTTTGCAGATGGATCAAGTTTCCATTGTTTATCATGGAACAGGGATAAAGTTGCCTCTTGTCAAACTAGAGGAGGAAACTTATTAGAAGCAGAGGGACTTGCTTTAGTGATGTTTTAAGCCATATATTCTTTTTAATCTGTGGCCTTGGCTTGACTTTGTTTTTGTCACTTTGCCTTTTGGTTTGTCTTTTCTGTGTGTAATGGCGACTAGCAGTTAACCATGTCCATAGGAAGATGCGTGATTCGACCGGGCGCAGTGGCTCACGCCTGTAATCCCAGTACTTTGGGAGGCCGAGGCGGGCTTATCACCTGAGGTCAGGAGTTCGAGACCAGCCAGACCAACATGGAGAAACCCCGTCTCTACTAAAAATACAGAAATTAGCTGGGTGTGGTGGTGCATGCCTGTAATCCCAGCTACTTGAGAGGCTAAGACAGGAGTATCCCTTGAACCCAGGAGGTGGAGGTTGCAATGAACCGAGAACGCACCCCTGCACTCCAGCCTGGGCAACAAGAGCGAAACTCCATCTCAAAAAAAGAATAAAAAAATAAAATTAAAAAAAAAAAAAGAGAAAGATGCGTGATTCACAGTAACTTAAATATGCATCTCCCCTTCTTCCTCTCTAACAAAATTGTGGAGGCACGCAAAAATGAGTCTTTTAAGTGAGAATTAAAACTTTTCAGGCTGGGCGCGGTGGCTTGCTCCTATAATCCCAGCACTTTGGGAGGCTGAGGCGGATGGATTGCTTGAGGTCAGAAGTTCCAGACCGGCCTTGCCAACATGGTGAAACCTCATCTCCACTAAAAATACAAAAATGAGCCAGGCATGTTGGCACGTGCCTGTAGTCCCAGCTACTCAGGAGGCTGAGACAGGAGAATCACTTGAACCTGGGAGGCAGAGGTCGCAGTGAGCTGAGATTGCAACACTGCACTCCAGCTGGGTGACAGAGAGAGACTCCATTTCAAAAAGAAAACAAAACAAAACACTTTTGTTTCTTAAAGTCTCAAAGCTTTTGTCATTTCCATTGTACACTTTACATGAACAATGAAACTAATACTTTAATTGGATTTGACTGTTGATTTGTCACAAATTATATTCTTTTCCCGATTGTGAGTATTGTAAGAAATTTTATTTGGGGTGGGGACAGGTAAAGAAAGATTGTTGTTCTTCATGGTATTGTTCTTATATACACATTTCCACATGCATGCTTCTCTTTTTCTTTTTTTCTTAAAAAAGAGTTTTCTTTGAAATGGAGTCTTGCTCTGTTGCCCAGACTGGAGTGCAGTGGTGTGATCTCGGCTCACTGCAATCTCTGACTCTTGGGTTCATGTGATTCTCCTGCCTCAGCCTCCTAAGTAGCTGGAATTACAGGTGTGCACCACCATGCCCAGCTGATTTTTGTATTTTTCATAAAGATGGGGTTTTGCCATGTTGGTCAGGCTTGTCTCCAACTCCTGACCTCCAGTGATCAGCAAGCCTCAGCCTCCCGAAGTGCTGGGATTACATAGGTGTGTGAGTCACCGCGCCCGGCCATACTTTTCTTTCCTAAATTTTCCCTCATGAATTTCAGAGGTATACAGGATGCTTCTGCATTCTTCACAAGGGGTTACATTAAAAGAACACATAAAATTGAATTGATTTGAATGAAAAGAGAAAGCCTGAGTGAGATTAAAGAGTAAAAAAGACACTATTCACGATAGCTTACGTACCAGCTCCTTGGTATTACAGGTTCAGCATTCCAAAGTGGAAAAGCTAAAATGTAAAATGCTTCCAAAATCCAAAACTTTTTGAGCCCTGACGTGATGCTCAAAGAATATGCTCATGGGAGCTTTTTTAATTTTTTATTTTTTTGAGATGGAGTTTTGCTCTGTCGCTCAGGCTGGAGTGCAGTGGCATGATCTTGGCTCACTGCAACCTCTGCCTCCCAGGTTCAAGCGGTTCTTCAGCCTCAGCCTCCTGAGTAGCTGAGATTACAGGTGCCTGCCACCATGCCCAGCTAAATTATTTTGTATTTTTAATAGAGGTGGGTTTTCACCATGTTGTCCAGGCTGGTCCAGAACTCCTGACATCTAGTGATCCACCCGCCTCGGCCTCCCAAAGTGGTCGGAGGCCACCATGCCCAGCCTTGTGGGAGCATTTTGGATTTTGAATTTTCTCACTTGGTATGCTCATCTAGTGAGTACAAAATGCAAATATTCCCAAATCTGAAAAAAATCTAAAATCTGAAACACTTATAGTCCTAAGCATTTTGGATTAGGGATACTCAACCTGTATTGAAGAAGATAATTAATAATAAAGATGGCAAAGGAAGCAGATCCTGTGATACATAAACAGAGACAACGGGGGATTTCTATACTTTTTATAAATAATAGAATCTTAGCCCTGATTCGTGGGTGTCTACTGGGTCCAATCACTAGGCAGTTAGTCTCCAAAGAGCCTTGTGACTTATGATAAAGTCTGAGTTGAATCAAAATTGGAGTCTAGATTCTCCGTGCCATTTATGACTTTTATGAGTGTGGGTGTGTTGTGAATATGTAGGTTGGTTGAGAGTTGAAGATCCTACGAAATACGAACAACAGCCCTGTCTTTGAAGAACTGGAGGAAGAAGAATCAGGGTTACAAGGATGTAATGTGGAGTAAGGGGTGTGATTTTTTTTTTTTTTTTTTTTGAGACGGAGTCTCAGTTCACTGCAACTTCCACCCCCAGGGTTCTAGTGATTCTCCTGCCTTAGTCTCCTGAGTAGCTAGGCTTCCAGGTGCCTGCCACTACGCCCAGCTAATTCTTTTTTTTTTTTTTTTTTTAAGGCAGAGTTTTGCGCTTTCACTAGGGTGGGGTGCAGGGGGTCAGTTTTAGCTCACTGCAACCTCTGCCTCCCAAGTTCAAGTGATTCTCTCGCCTCAGCCACCCGAGTTGCTGGGACTGCAGGCATGCACCACCATGCCCAGCTAATTTTTGTATTTTTAGCCGAGACAGGGTTTCACCATGTTGGCCAGGATGGTCTCAATCTCTTGACCTCGTGGTCCACCCTCTTTGGCCTGCCAAAGTGCTGGGATTACAGGCATGAGTCACTGCATCTGGCCTAACTTTTTTGTATTTTTAGTAGAGACAGGGTTTCACCATGTTGGCCAGGCTAGTCTCGAACTCGTGACCTCAGGTGATCCACCAGCCTCATCCTCCCAAAGTGCTAGGATTACAGGTGTGCGCCACTGCGCCCAACCAGGGGTGTGATTATAAGGAGTGAAAGTCATCTCTTTGATGAATGGTATTCCACTCAATGGGTGTCACACCTGGCCATGTCTCACCACACCTTAGTTTGCACGTACATGACATTATTAGCAAATCTGGGTCTCTGAATGCTTACCAACACTGGCACCCTGAGCGGAGGCTAATTCTGTCACCGTGATTAGCTGTGTGCAGATAACATATCTATGACAATTTAAAAAAACATGCATGATTGGCTTTGCGCTGTTGCCAGCCAGCCACTGTCTGCAGTTGTTACTTGGCTTGTGCGGAGGGAATATAAAATTTAAAATTATTCTAAAGTAAACTTAATTAGGGAGGGAAATTTGTAGCCAACTTACCACCCTCATATAATGCAACCAAAACCAAATGTAAATGATTTTGGATGATCCAAATTAGTTCTCCCTTCTGCCAGCTCACATGGAGCACCAAGATTAGAGAGTAATAAGAAGGCCTTCTAATAGGTGGGTTTTGGAACGGATTTCGTTTGCAATAGGAAAGAGCATTGGGAAGCGTGCCCTTTAGAAACATTTGCCCACATATTTATTTTTGGATTTATAATACTAGCATACTGCATTTTAATTTGTTCCTTTTTGTTGAGTGCTCAGATTTTTATGTCTGGCTTTTTATTTTGTCTTGTGAATTTGTATAACTTTCAAAATGACAACACCCATTGCTTAGCATATGGGACAAAAGAAACTCTTTTTTTTCCTTCCCCTCTTGTGCCTTTTTAAAATAAGCCATCTAACAAAGAAACATTTTTTTTTCTCTCCCTGTCCTAAGCCCCAGATGACCTAAGGATTTAGAGGTCTGAGGTCAGATTTCTTTCTTTGCTTCACGCACAACTGTCTCTTCTTTACATTGTGATCTTTCTGATTTGTATGGGGACTCTGCGGGTAGAAGAATGTGTGTGGGTTGTGTGTAAAGTATGTATGCTTTCTGATGCAGCTGGGGGAATCTTTATGCTTTGAGTCAGATGGGTGCATGTGAAAGAAATTAGGCGATTCTAATTACAAAGCCCCCAAATAGTGAGGATCCCGATTCTCCTTTCCTCTTTGAATCTATTGAGCAGTTTACCTTTGAACCAAGTTAATTAGGAAAAGGGACAGGCTACAGTCATTTCATTTGGCTGTTTTTGGCATCCAGGAAACTGTGGGGGTGGGGAGCTCATCAGAGGCAAACCAAAGGAAGCTTGTAGACCTTGAACTTGCTCTGAGCAGATTATTAATTTTCTCCTCCTTGTACATCGTTAAGTCTGTAGAGAAGGAACATCAGCTCAGGATCTGTCGCTCTGGCTCCAGGCCAGCATGCCGAATTCTGTCATCTTTGCAGCATGGCCAAGCATCTTTATTACATGTTATAATTCTGGTTTTTGAGCTTGGTCCAGAGATCCTGCTACAGCATCAGATGGTTTGGGATGTGGAAAAGGAAAAGGGCTATTTGTATCTGAAGATGAGGTTTGGGGAGGGTGGGGAGAGCCGGAAACACGGAGCGGTCGTCTAGGGCAGGGACTTGTCATGGATGCTGCACACCCTGCTTTGTGCTGCCTTGAATTTGAAATGCATTATTAATTTCTGTTCAATACAGATTGTTGATAGCAAACCGAAAATAAATGTGGGCCCTACCCCTGCTCTGGCCATGATGTCTCCTAGCAGCTCAGTAATTAGCACCAGCCTTGAGATGGAGTGCCATCATTGATGTGACAGTTTCCTCCCTTTTGTCCTGTTCCTGGGGTGCTTTGGTGACCCTTGACCTCCATTGGTCTGGGAGTGGCAAACTGAACTTACGAATTGTTGGGCCCCACTGGCTTGGGATTAACCAGGGCAGGGGTAACTTTCTCACTCTCTCCTTCAAAAGGGTGTTAGAGGGAAGTACTAGGAATAAATAATAATTTAAAAAACTGGTTGGGAGGGGAAAAACAATTGCATCCATTTCTTGAGCATAGATACCCCAACCTGCCTTTTGCAAACCATCTCCCTTTTGGCCACTCTTAAGGGTTTCACAGATGAATCCTTGGCTTTGGCTTGTCCATGAGGACTTCGCAGAAGCTCCAGAATGCCTTCGGCGGCTTTGCAGGAAGCGGTGACACAGAGTTCCAGCCAGTCTCCCCCTCCTTCCACGTATTGTTTCAGGATTGTCAGAAAACAGGCTGGGATGAGGAGGAAGAGCTACTGTGAGGGCTTTTTTATTTTTTTGTTAGTTTGGCTGCTGAATGAAAGCAAGCACTTTATTTAGAAGTGAGTAGGGAGGGAAATGCAGCTTAGGGTTGACACCCTTCTGGTGCTTATCCATAAATATGAAATGGTGTTAGAACACCAGACACCAGAGAGCTTTCTGATTGGCTGTTGGTGATGTCATCGTGTCATTAATACTGTGTTCAGAAAATAAACTGATCTGCCTGTTTTCTTTCTTTCCTGCTTTCTTTCTTTCTCTTTCCTTTCCTTTTCTTTTTCTGTCTTCTTTCTTTCTTGCTGAAATGTATGAAATCCATTTTGTAATCTAAAGTGAGGTGTTTCAGTCAGGACATTTTGAAAGAATTGTTAGGTTTCTCATGTGTTCAGAGTCATTTGGGTGTTCACTTGAGCAAAGCACTGTCCCCCCCCCCAAGTACTCAGCCTGTCTTGTCTTACTGTTTAAAAGTAAGGCAGACGCCATTCCACACCTGGGTACCAACAGTTGACATTTACTGCATTAAGTGCTAAGACTGTAGATGAGGATTTCTTCCTGTTGGCCTTTAAACATCCTAGTAAGCCCAGGGCCAACACTGGTGCTTGGGAATGTGAGGGGTGTGGATGGGTAATGGGGAAGGCTTTTTAAAAAATTTTCTTAAAAACTAATTTTGTTTCTCTACCTCTGATAACTCTGCAGTCCAATTTAAACCTGCCTGCTCTTCTACCTAAGGCATGCCCATCTGATCTGTTAGCCTTATAATTGTGTTTCAGCAGGAAGAACACACTTGTGGCATGTCCAAGGTGTGTGTGTGTGTGTATGTGTGTGTGTGTGTGTGTAAAACCCAGTAGCATTCTTGATATGCAGGAATGAAATTCTCAGGAGGAAGGCCACTGCCAAACAGCACTCTAACCTCTGCATTGATTTTTGACGCCTAGAGCTCTGGCAGGTTTGACAATTCTTCATTCCTACTGCTTCTGTCTGATCCAAGGAGGAATTCTGTTTCGATTAATCATTGGGAAGCATTTTGGTTAGATACAGCTCTGTGTGTTTTGTTTAAATTACATATAGAACTGTCCTTTTGAGGGAAAGCCATGATTCCTTATCGATAGAAAGTTGGCTAGAATAACCTTCCCTTTCTTGTAATATTTAACTTTGCTTGTGAATAACCATAATCATGCACTTCTTTGCATGCCGGTATGCTCTTGGGTAGAATCTCCTAATACCATGTACCAATGTCATGTAAATCCCCCCTCCCCCGCAAGACGTTCTTGAGTGAAAATGCCTCTAAGACTTTATTCCATTACCGTCAAAATGTCCAAGGTGATTTTACGCATGCTGTGGACATATCATTTGGATTAGCAAAATGTCTAGCAAGCAGGTGTAACTGATTTCTGCCATACAACTGTAATCTCCTGTTACAGCGAGGCAGTGCATTCCTTTTCAAGTTTTCCCTCATTTTTCGCAAGGTTATAAACCATAGATTTAGCAATCATGGGGGTCAGCGGGAAAGGGGACAGACAAAGAGCCTCATTCATCCTTATGAGCCCTAATGAGTAATAGAGATGGTGTATTTTCCAGGTTACAGCCCCCGCTCTGACAGGCTTTAATTATCTATGAGCTGAAGCAAGAAGCAATATAAACATGCAAAAGCATTTCGGGAACAGGTTTTTGAAGGAGATGAATCACCCAAGTTGGTGTCCTGCTCAGCCCTTTTGCAAGGGGCCGGCTCCCTCCACTCGGCCGCCACTTGATCACGTGACAGCTGTTTGCAGACTAAAGGAAAGAAATCATCATTCACTAGCAGGAAACCTAATCCCAGGCAGGTGCAGTTTGAGTAACGACTCTAGGCCTGAAGGTCAGAATGGCTGCAAAGACCTAAGCTTTTGCAGATGGTCTGAGTGGGAGGAGCCAGGTTCAATAACCCTTCTGTAGCCCCCAGGTTGGTCCTTCCTCGGGGATGGTGCTACCACTTCTCCAGATACTGCTGAACTTTTGAACCCAAGCACAGCACACTATTTAGGATGTTTGTCATTTACAGCTTTTAGATAAAGCAGCAGCGGATTTTAAGGAAACAGTAGACAGATCCATTTTCCTTTTCCTCCAGTGATGTTAGTGGTCTAATTAGACGTCCGTGTTTTAGTGGCTTCCTCTCTATGTGCTTTGGGCCCTTTTTTTCTAAGAGACGCCTGTGGACATGAACAAAAGCCGGATGTTGCAGGAGGGCTTCTGAACAAGTGCCCTGCGTTAGATACGTCTGGAGTTTCCCCACCACGCTTTCCTCTGCACAGACCAAGTGAGATACTGCCGGGTGTTAGGACTGCCTGGGTCCGTTGTCAAACTGTGTTTTCACTGCCTTGTAAACTGTCCTTCTGCCACCCTATTGTATATCCATTGCTAATGGCTGCTTTTTCTATTTATATCGCCTGGAACTAATTGAGATTCCAGGTACACAAGCATGTCACACGCAAGGGCTTGGGTACTTGGGAGGGTGTAACAATAGTTCAGGAAGAGAGGATCAGCAGACACCCTTTCTGGGGTGAGGAAACCTCCAAAAAACCAAACAGGAAGTATCAAATGTATAAATTTGAAGGACGAAGGTAGGAGTCTAGCGTCTTCTCAGTTGCAACTTGATTTATTGAAAAAAAATGGTGATTTGGGGGCAAGTATAGAATATTTGCTTAAAGGAATCCACTTCTCTGAATAGCTCCCTCGTTTCTGTGGCTTAGAGTCTGAGACTTAGAAATCCACAATTATACTGTATAGATGAGCCTTGTTCTATATTTGGGATGTAATCTCCACACTCAGGGGCTACATATGGCCACTAGCACCCACTTAAGAGCTAAAAATGTAAGTTACCGCCTACTTTGTCCTGAATTGGAATCATACATAATTGCTCTATGCTTTAATAAAAAAAAAAAAAACACAAAACAAAAAAAACCTTCCTTTGAGGAAAGAGTTCAAGATCACATTGCTAGTGGGCAATCTTATAAGAAGCCAAGTATCACTTAGCTGTTGAAAGAAGCTACATAAATACTTGTTGTTGAACAAATAAAATAAATGAAGGAAGAATTTACACTTCTTGTTACTTAATCAGAAAGTAACATAGTGAGTCAGGAAGCTGTAAGCTTATCCTAGAAGTAAACACCCCTCATGGAATGGGCAGAGATCTGGGAGCAGGAACCGATGGGGTAGGCTCCTAGAATGAATGAAAATGGAAAGTGTGGAAAGTTCCGTGGTTTCTAAAGCTGGCTGATCATCAGTCGGCTTGTGAGCCCTTAAAAAC
The DNA here is from genome assembly GCF_009761245.1 of Sapajus apella. Taxonomy (NCBI): domain Eukaryota; kingdom Metazoa; phylum Chordata; class Mammalia; order Primates; family Cebidae; genus Sapajus; species Sapajus apella. Next base: position 3,119,841 of record NW_022437003.1, on the reverse strand, counting down.
ACAAATAGGGTAGGTACAGTGGCTCATGCCTGTAATCCCAGAGTTTTGGGAGGCTGAGGTGGGAGGATCGCTTGAGCTCAGGAGTTGAAGACCAGCCTGCGCAACATGGCAAAACCCTATCCCTACACAAAATACAAAAATTAGTCGGGTGTGGTGGTGTGCACCTGTAGTCCCAGCTACTTGGGAGGCTGAGGTGGGAGGATTGCTTGAGCCCAGGGAGGTAGAGGCTGCACTGAGCTTTGACTGAGCCACTCTACTCCAGCCTGGGTGACACAGTGAGACCCTGTCTCAAAAAAAAAAAGGCCAGCTGGCTTGGTGCGGTGGCTCATGCCTGTAATCCCAGCACTTTGGGAGGCCAAGGCAGGTGGATCATCAGGTCAGAAGTTCAGGACCAGCCTGTCCAAGACAGTGAAACCCTGTCTGTACTAAAAATACAAAAATTAGCCGGTTGTGGTGGCAGGTGCCTGTAATCCCACCTATTCAGGAGGCTGAGGCAGAGAATTGCTTGAACCTGGGAGGCGGAGGTTGCAGTGAGCCAAGATGGCACCACTGCACTCCAGCCTGGGCAACAGGACTCTGTCAATTAAAAAAAAAAAAAAAAGCTGGGTGCAGTGGCTCATGCTTGTAATACCAGCACTTTTGGAGGTCAAGATAGGAGGATGCTTGAGGCCAGGGATTCAAGACCAGCCTGGACGACATAGCATGACCCCATCTCTTAAAAAAAAAAGAAAAAACAAATTAGCTAAATGTGGTTATGTGCATGTATAATCCTAGCTATTTGGGAGGCTGAGGTAAGAGGATCACTTGAGACCAGAAATTTGAGGCTTCAGTGAGCGAGACCTTGACTTGAAAAAGCAAATAACCACAGAAAGACCCCAAAAGACAAAAATCAAAACAATCAAAAACAACATCAATTCCCTAACCTAGACTCCAAAATCTCTTAATGCCCAGCCTTTGTCCCTAGATCAGAAATGCTGGGGATGAGAAGGTGATCCACGGAGGGTGTGAACCGAGGAGATGGCCAGCACGGCCATGCTTTGCCAGCATGGAGCAAAGAAAATACACCGTTTTGGAGGTCTGTTTTGAAATGGATTCTGCAAGCACTTTTTTGAGCATAACACATTGCATCATATTTTGTGATGAAAGTATACAAAAGAAAACTCACTTCTGTTGACAGGCCCATGGACAGATTGATCTGTGTTTTGTTTTGTTTTTTTTTGTTTTGTTTTCTTTGAGACAGAGTCTTGCTGTGTCGTCAGGTGCCAGACTGGAGTGCAATGGCGTGATCTCGGCTCACTGCAACCTCCGCCTCCTGGGTTCAAGCAATTCTTCTGCGTCAGCCTCCTGAGTACCTGAGACTACAGGCGTGCGCCACCACGCCCAGCTCATTTTTGTATTTTTAGTAGAGACAGGGTTTCACAGTGTTGGCCAGGATATTCTCGATCTCTTGACCTCGTGATCTGCCCGCCTGGGCCTCCCAAAGTGCTGGGATTACAGGCATGAGCCACTGCGCCCGGCCTTGGACAGACTGATCTTGAGCAGAATGACAGCTCCACTTATTCGGTGTATTGTGGCCCTTTGGGTATCATTAGTAGAGGAACGTAGAGGAGGGAGGAATCACAGTCGGGTTTGTAGAAGCCTTTGATGGGAGGTGATCTTTAATCTGGTATACTGAAGGGCGTGTGGGGTTTTCCCAGGAGAAGGAAGGCCAGAGGGGAGTTTAGGAAGATAAAAAAATAAAATGTACAAAGATCAGGAAGGGAGAAACAACAATGTGTGCTAACGAAATGGTGAAGAAGGCAAAGGATGATTGCAGGTGAGAGCTGAGCCTGTGGCCAGTGCCTTTGTTTGCAGGACAAAGGTGTCTGAAGTTCATGGTATGGTTGACCTTCAACAACTTGGCTTTAGCGGCAAAGGCTCTCTTACAGGCAGATTTTCCTCCTCCTCTGCCACTCCTGAGAAAGCAAGACCACTCCCTTCTCTTCCACCTTCTCTGCCTACTCATTGTGAAGATTTCTAAGTTTCAGTCTCCAAGGATGAAGACCTTTATAATGATACCCTTTCACCTAAAGAGTAGTAAATATAGGCCAGGCGCTGTAACTCATGACTGTAATCCTAGCACTTTGGGAGGCTGAGGTGGGCAGATCACAAGATCAGGAGTTGGAGGCCAGCCCGGACAACCTAGTGAAACCCCGTCTCTACTAAAGATATAAAAATTAGCCAGGCATGGTGACATGCACCTGTAATCGCAGCTACACAGGAGGCTGAGGCAGGAGAATCGCTTGAACCCAAGAGGCAGAAGTTGCAGTGAGCCAAGATCACGCCACCGCACTCCAGTCTGGACAACAGAGCAGGACTCCATCGAAAAAAATTGTAGTAAATATACTTTCTTATGATTTTCTTTTCTCTAGCTTCATTGTAATAATGCGGTCTTTAATACATATGAGATACAAAATATAAGTGCATTGACTGTTTTATTGGCAAGGCTTCTGATCAACAGTAGTTAAAGTTTTGGGGAGTCACAGTTACATGTGGCTCTTTGACTGTGCGAGGTGGTCAGCGTCCCTTATCCCCACTTTGTTTTTTTTGTTTGTTTTTGAAACAGAGCTCTTGTCACCCAGGCTGGAGGGCAATGGTGCAATCTTGGCTCACTGCAACCTCTGCTGCCCAGGTTCAAGTGATTCTCCTGCCTTAGCCTCCCAAGTAGCTGGGACTACAGGTGCCTGCCACCATGCCAGGCTAATTTTTTTGTTTTTATTGGAGACAGGGTTTTGCCACATTGGCCAGGCTGGTCTTGAACTCCTGACCTCAGATGATCTGCTTGCTTCGTCCTTTCAAAGTGCTAGAATTGCAAGCATGAGCCACCGTTCCTGGCCTATACCCACATTGTTTAAGGGTCAGTTGTATAACCAACCCTGTTCTCCCCAGAAGAACAAGATGAGATGCTTTTAGGATGTTAGCTTGACCAGTCTGGAGTGTGAAAGAAGCTGGGGAGGTGGCTATGGACAGGGAGAGGGACATTGAGTTTTGTCTCTAAACAGAATACAAGCCCTCTGAGGGTGAGCAACCTAACTTCTAAAGATTATTCTCATCTCTGCAACATGCAGTAGGCACTAATACCACTCTTTGATTAATTAAAAGATGTTTAATATATGCCTCATTAAGCAGAATAATCAGTATCTCTGAGCGTGCTTGTGTGCTTTATTTTTCTCCTTTTAATAAAAACAAAAATTAGAGGGATAAGAAATAATTAGGGCAATCTGTTAGCTCTCACTTCATTTTTTCCTCCCTTGATGATTCGCTTTCATTTTTTTCCGTAGCTCACCTAGCTGACTTTCTCCCTGACCTGGTCCTTCTCTGATATCATCAAAGTTAGCACAGCTTGCAGACCTAAGTGGGTTTAGAACTGGTCAGTTTTCATGACACAGCTCTCAAGATGGAGCCACGAGGATACGGGAACTGGATTTTAAGCATCTCTGATCTCTGCCCTCTTCCTCTTTAACACGAGACCCCTCACAGTCTCTCTAAGATGTAGGATTGTCCACATCTGTAGAACCGAGGTGCTGTGGCCGAGGACTTTCTTTGTGCTTATTGTTGTGTCTGGTTTATTTGCGTCTTTGCAGAATATTCATAAATTTGAAAGATTTTTTTTTTCTCCTTGAAGGATACCGAATCCAGGTGGGAAGTAATGATCTTGGTGAATTCTAGCACTTGTCAGTTTGGAAATGTTCAGGACAAACAAAGAGAGAAAGGACGAATTTGTTTATATGCGATCATTCACTAATTCAAAGCTGCAGACATGTCTTTCTTACTCTACTTTTGAAGTTAGGAATTGGAACTGAGTAATACACAGCCTTCCAGCATGAAACACTATCAAGCTTGAGGGATTTTATTGGGGTTTTTGATACTTCATTGGTTTCTAGTTTCTCTTTGTCTTTGATCACTTATTCCTCTGACAAGAGCTTGGTCATGTTGCTGCTTTTGTCTTTCCTCCAAGCTTGTCTTGCGTCATGGGAATTATTGCTCTCCTTTTTACTTTTCTCAGTAATTTTGTTGATTGCAAATAAATAAACTAAGTATTTATCTGGACCATATTTAAATATACCGGTCAGTTGTAAGTCTGCTTTTATTTTTCCTTCAAGTATGTCCAGTTTTCTATTTAAATGTGTTCATGGTAAAGAATTTTAAATTCTGAATTATGTAAAACCAATTCATCCTGAATATTGGACTAAGGCTTATCTTTGCTTTGTAAACCTTTCTCAGTGCTGCAAATTCGGGGCTAAGTAATACTGTCCTAGTGACGATGGTGGTGATGGTGTGTTAAAAATCCGGAGTATAAACTGTTTTCAAGTATTTTAGAAGTCTCCATTTTTATAGTAGCACTTGACATGCTAATTATATATGATTCTCCTGTGTCCATTAAAAGAGGAGCCTGGGGCTTCTCTGAGAATTTGTTAGCTTCCCATAGGTTGCAAGTAATGAAATTGCTTTGCTCTAAAAATCTGTAATTCAGTGCTTTCACTAATTCACATGGGCCTTCTCGCCACTCTTTCTCCTGGTAGGTAATGAGAGGATTTTTTTTTCTCATTCCTCTGAGAATATGAGGGTAGTCCAGCCATGTTAGGAAAGAGAAGATTGGGGTTATCTTGGAAGGTGAATGTGGTGGTTTTTATTGCCTTGATCTTAAAGGACCTGGAATTTCAAAAGCACGGTAATTCCCCCCTCTTCGTTCCTGCAGCTAACTCCTAGGCCCGTATTTCCAGAAAGGATGTATCTTTTTTTTTCCTGAAACCAAAATGAAAGTTTCTTTCATCTCAATAAGGCAGCTTTTTAAAATGTGGAGAAAAAAGTTGCAAGAACAAACCCACCTAAAAGCCAAAAGGCAGAACCATCCTAGGAGTCCATCCGCAGATGAATGGATGAGCACAATGTTGTATATACACATGATGGCAGTTTATTCAGCTTTAAAAAAATGGGGATTCTGACACATGCTACACAACCTGGATGGATCTGAGGACACTGTGCTAACTGAAATCAGTCAGGCATGAGGGACAAATATTGTGTGATCCCAATAATATGAACTATTTTGGGATAGACAGGCTGGGCGCGGTGGCTCACATGTCTCAGCATGTTGGGAAGCCAAGGCAGGCGGATCACGAGGTCAGGAGTTTGAGATCAGTCTGGCCAACATGGTGAAACCCTGTCTCTACTAAAAATACAAAAATTAGCTGGGTGTGGTGGTGGGCATCTGTAATCCCAGCTACTTGGGACGCTGAGGCAGGAGAATTGCTTGACCCCTGTAGGCGGAATTTGCAGTGAGATGAGATCACACCACTGCACTCCAGCCTGGGCAACAGAGCAAGACTCCGTCTCAAAAAAAAAAAAAAAAATTTTCTTTTTGAATAGGCAAATTCATAGAAACAGAAAATAGCTTAGAGGTTGCCTGGAGGCAGGGGTGGAGGAATGGAATTAGTGTTTAATGGGTACAGAGTTTGTTTTGCAAATTGAAGAGTTCTGTGGCTAGCTGCTGGTGGTAGAAAAACAATGTGAACAAATGTGCTTAACGCCACTGAACTGCACACTTAAAAATGGCTAAAATAAGGCCGAGCATGGTGCTCACACCTGTAATCCCAGCACTTTAGTAGGCCGAGGTGGGCGGATCACGACGTTGGAAGTTTGAGAGCAGCCTGGCCAATATTGTGAATCCCCTGTCTCTACGAAAAATACAAAAAAAAAAAAAAAAAAAAAAAAGCTGGGCGTGGTGTATGCCTATAGTCCCAGTTACGCGGGAGGCTGAGGCAGGAGAATCACTTGAACCCCGGAGGCAGAGGTTGCACCACTGCACTCCTGCCTGGTAAAAGAGGGAGGCTCCATCTCAAAAAAAAAAAAAAAAAGTTAAAGTACAGGCGTGGTGGCACACTCCTCTAATTCCAGCTACTAGGGAGGCTGAGGCAGGAGAATTGCTTGAACTCAGGAGACAGAAGCTGCAGTGAGTTGAGACTGTGCCATGCACTCCAGCCTGGGCAACAGAGGGAGACTGTCTCAAAAAAACCAAAGGTTAAAATGGTAAATTTAATATATATATACACACACACACACACACACTCACACCCACACACCCACAATTAAAATTCGAAAGAAATCTTTAATGAGGCCAGATGTGGTGGCTCACACCTGTAATCCCAGCACTTTGGGAGGCCGAGGCGGGCAGATCAAGAGATGGAGACCATCCTGGCCAACATGGTGAGACCCCGTCTCTACTAAAAATACAAAAATTAGCTGGGCGTGGTGGGGTGCGCCTGTAGTCCCAGCTACTCTCAAGGCTGAGGCAGGAGAATCTCTTGAACCCGGGAGGTGAAGGTTGCGGTGAGCCGAGATCACACCACTGCACTCCAGCCTGGCGACAGAGTGATACTCTGTCTTAAAACAAAACAAAACAAATCTTCGATAAAAGGGAGTACTACGAATACAGATTTTTAGAACTCACAGGTTGTCATACAAAACAAATTGGTCATTTGAGCTGATTTTCAATATGCTGACATGTGCAATATAAATTAAAAATATATTTAATTTTTAAAAATTAATTATATTTTATAATATATAATTATATTACACGTGAGGTCACTACCTCACCATCTAAAAGAAATCAGAGATGTAAACAGTCTTTATGATAAGTAAAATTATCACATTTAATGTCAGAAAAATATCCCACAAAAAGCGAATCCAGTTAGATTTGCTCGGCTGTGGTGTTTGTGTGTCTCCTCTACAGACATTTTCTCATTCAGATTCCTAACACTTAGTAAATCAAATTGCTGTTACCGTTCTCCTTTTTTTTTGAATTTGGAATTTCTGTAACACAGGAAAATTTGATAGATGTGCTGAAAGAAAAAGGGAACAAAATGAGTGCTACTTAGTAGGAGCCAGTGCAGGGGCTCACACCAATAACCCCAATGCTTTGGCAGGCTGCGGCTGGAGGATTGCTTGAGGTCAGGAGTTCCAGACCAGCCCGGGGAACATAGCAAGATCCCATCTCTACGCAAAAAGAAAAATTAGCCAGGGAGGTGGCCTGAGCCTGTAATCCTAGCTACTCAAGGAGGCTGAGGGAGGAGGATTGCTTGAGCCCAGGAGTTTGAGGCTGCAGTGAGCAGTGATTTCTTCATGGTACTCTAGCCTAGGCGACAGAGTGGGATCCTACCTCCAAAAAATGAGAAAATACAGTGAATATACATGTTTGAGATTTGTTTACATGCATGTTCTGATGTAGTGGGGCTGTGGTCGGGCCTGAGAGCCTGCATTTCTCAAAAGCTCCACCTGAATCACTACTTTGGTGGTCCTTGGAAGTCTTTGGATGGTTCTGCTTTCTTTCTCTCTCTCTCTCTTTTTTTTTTTTTTTGAGACGGAGTCTCGCTCTGTTGTCCGGGCTGTAGTGCAGTGGCATGATCTCAGCTCACTGCAGCCTCCACCTCCCGGGTTCAAGAGAGTCTCCTGCCTCAGCCTTGAGAGTCGCTGGGACTACAGACACGCGCCACCACACCCACTTAATTTTTGTGTTTTTAGTAGTGACGTGGTTTCACCGTGTTGGTCAGTCTGGACGGTTCTGCTTTGTTCACGGCTAATTTAGGATCCCTGCTAAGTCACGGTAGTTACTTACCATGAGTCAGCTTTCTGGCCTGCGCGATACCATTGCTGCTATCATCTCAAGGCTTCTCGTTCTTGTAGATTTCTGAGAAACTCCTTTAGCTTTCTGTTAGTGGCATCTTTTGATGGGGCGAAATGAAAGGACCTGAGGTAGCACTCATCTTTAAAAGGGAGTTTCCAATCCTGTTTTCACTTTTTTTTTGGGCTAAGTGCTCGTTGTTGCGGGAGGGGAGAACACTGACTAATTGAGCAGAATCATCAGCATGTATCATCCTTCCGCTGTGACCTTAAGTACGTTTGAATCAATGTTTATGGAGCACTAAGTATGTCCTGGGCATTGTGTTTGTCCTTGATATTTGGTAGATGTGGTTCCCCCTGCAAGGAAACTAGTACTGTATGCCTCTTAACCCAAAGATGGAGGGCGGGGCACGCAGATGACACGATCTGTCTTGATAGAGTATGTTCTTCCAGTGTGTTGTATGTCACAGTTGTGAAATCTGCTTCCTTAGAACCCACGTCCACTGTCTCACTGGGTAGTTTGAGTCTCATCCCCAGATTGTTCTCCTTGGTCTGTTTTTTGTGATTTCCACCCCTATTGCTATCCTGATTGAAGTGGAAAGTATCGGGCAGTGCATGGTGCATGCCTATAATGCCAGCACTTTGGGATTGGGTGAGTCAGGAGTTCAAGACCAGCCTGGCCAAGATGATAAAACCATGTCTCTACTAAAATACAAAAATTAGCTGGGCGCGGTGGCAGGCACCTGTAATCCCAGCTACTCAGGAGGTTGAAGCAGGGAATTGCTTGAACCCGGGCAGTGGAGGTTGCAGTGAGCCAAGATTGTGCCACTGCATACCAGCCTGGGTAACAGAGTGAGACTCAGTCTCCATAATAATGATATTAAAAAGTAGAAAGTATCATTCTGTCGTTCCCTTGTTTCTGTGAAAGGCCTTTCTAAATTGTGTCCATGCCACTACATCCACCACATCCTTCTTACTTCAGACAGAATAGCTGCTTTCTAATTTGGCAGAGTCAGGGGACATAAAGCATTCCTTTATTAGCATTGTGTGGAAGAAGAATTCTGACATGGCCCCTGTGATTCACTCCCAGACCTGTATTGCATACGCATCCTGAGGAACCCCCGGACTGTGACTGTCAGGCATTTACTCCCTTGACTAGTTATGTTCTATGGTATAATTGACTTAAGATCAGGAGATTATCCAGGTGAGTCTGGCTGAATCACACTACCCTTTTAAAAGCAAAGAGCTGACAGAACTCTCTGTTGCTTGAGGAAAGAGAAGCTGGAGTTCAAACGTATCTTTGTGAGCTTGGAGATGGAGGGGGCTGTGTGGCAAGGAATGTGGGCAGCCCTAAGTAGCTGACAGCCAGCAAGGAAGTGGGGATGTCAGTCCTACAACTGCAAGGAACTGGATTCTATTAACGACAAGAGTGAACTTGGAAGGGGTTTTTTCCTCTAGAGCCTCTAGGTGAGAACTCAGTCCAACATCTAGATTTCAGCCTTGTGACACACCGAGCAGAGAACCCAGTCATGATGTGCTGAGCTAATAGAACACTGAGCTAATAGATGCCCGTTGCCTCAGCCAGGAAGTTTGTGGTAATTTGTTATGCACCAGTGGAAAACTAATATACGTATTAGTATACAAATATATTTGAAAAAGAGTCTACAAGTGCATTAGAAGAAGAGTGTATAAGGCTTGCTTGTGAAAACCCAAGCTAATGCTGTGTAGCCAGTTGGGCAGAGAATGTCCAGCTACCTTGCACATGATAGAAACTCAAAATGTCACTGACACACAGGAAGTGTCAAACCATGGAAAGGGCATAGACTTAGAGAGAAGAAATATGAGCAAGTCTTGGCTTGCCTACTTCCTAGCTGGGGTAGGCGACTTACTCCTCTGAATCTCACCTATAAAATGAAGGGGTTGACCAGATGCATCTCATCACAATGTAACCACTGGTTTTATTTAGCAAGCAGTGTACTCAACTCATTTTATTTAGCAAGCAGTGTACTCAGCGCAAGCGATGTATAGGGTAAGGGTTGTTGTCTGTTGCATGTCTTTCTGGGTAGTTTTTTTAAAAAGCAGCTAAAAATTTTATGGGTTTTTAAGGATCAGTCCAAAATATTCCTGTCTCATTACAAGAATAATCTGATATTTGCACCAAAAAGTGACACCAAAATCTATTACTTGGGTCTGAGGCAGGTGGGATCACTTGAGGTCAGGAATTCAAGACCCTACCTAGCCTAGCCAACATGGTGAAATTCTGTCTCTATTACAAAAATTAGCCAGATGTGCTTGCTTGAACCCAGGAGGCAGAGGTTGCATTGAGCCAAGATCGTGCCCCTGTACTCCAGCCTGGGCGACAGGGTGAGACACTGTCTCAAGAAAAAGCCGGCAGGGGGGGAAATATATATATATGTGTGTATTTAACATTACTTTTTCCAAGCTCTCTCTTCTCTCTCTCTCTTTCTCTCTTTCTGTCTCTCTCTCTCCCTCGATAGATAGATAGATATATCTAGAGGAGAGAAGAGAGGGCTTGGAAAAAGTAATGTTTAAAGCCTATTTTTTTTTTTGAGAGACAGCCTTGCTCTGTCACCTTTGCTGGATTGCAATGGCATGATGTTGGCTCACAGTAACCTCCTCCTCCTGGGTTCAAGTGATTCTTGTACCTCAGCCTCCAGAGTAGCTGGGATTGCAGGTGTTTGCCACCACATGTGGCTAATTTTTATATTTTCAGTAGAGATGGGGTTTTGCTATATTGGCCAAGCTGCTCTTGAACTCCTGGCCTCAAGTGATCCGCCTACCTTGGCCTGACAAAGTACTTGGGATTACAGGTGTGAGTCACCATGCCCGGCGCCTTTTTCTATGTTTAAAACATGCACACCTTGGCCAGGCACAGTGGTTCATGCCCATAATCCCAGCACTTAAAGAGGCCGAGGCGGGCAGATCACCTGGGGTCAGTAGTTGGAGACCAGCCTGACCAACATGATGAAACTCCATCTCTATTAAAAATACAAAAATTAGCGGGCTTGTTGGACGCCTGTAATTCCAGCGACTCAGGAGGCTGAAGCAGGGGAATCACTTGAACCGGGTGGCGGAGGTTGCAGTGAGCCAAGATTGTGCCACTGTACTCCAGCCTGGGCGACAAGAGTGAAACTCCCATCTCCAAGAAAAAAACAAAAAACATGCACCTAGAAACTTATCTTTAAAATCTATTTTTGAAACTCAGCACTGTTCTGACTAGAAGCGTTTCTCTGCCTGGAGCACCTGCTCATCAGAACTCATTCTTGGTGTGCTTCTGCAGCGTTTTTGGGAGTGGGCACACACCCTTTTCTTGTGCATCACTGTGCAAGAGTCTGGTCTGTTGAACTTAGAATTACGTTTACAAATCTGTCTGTGTGTCTAAGTACTGGTGTTTTAAAAGAAGTGGTTGCATGGTGCATCTGAGTTGCTAGTCTTTTTCCTAGGAAATAATTCTCCTATGAGCTTAAGGATCTTGTTCACGTTGCAAAATAAAAATCTGTGGAAAATTAAGGACACTTGAGTTATAGTATTTCAAGGATATGATGATATTTCAATGGGAAAATGCTAATTATGGAGAGCTTTCTTTCCCCCAACACCTGGAGCTGCTTTCCCTGCTACCAACTAGCTGCTGATTTTCATAAATTGGGCTGTAAGAGGGGAAAAAATCCCTCAGCAACTCAGCCACCAGGAAGACGATGCAAAGTGTCTGTCAGTTGTTAAAAGGGAGGAAAAGGAATATCACAGCCGCCTCCCAGGGTGCATGAAGCCTCCAGGAATATCAGCCAACCTGGGCTTGCCGCATGGAAAACAGAGCTGCCTAGATGGGTAGGTTTTGAAACAGTAACTTCTGAGTTGCTCTTCTGGATATTTTCAAACACATCTTAAAAAGGCAGGTGGGCTCAGTGGCTCACACTTGTAATTTCAGCCCTTTGGGAGGCTGAGGTGGGAGGATTGCATGAAGCTAGGAGTTAGAGGCTGCAGTGAACTGATTGCACCTTGGCACTCCAGCCTAGGCGACAGTGAGATCCTGATCCTTAAAAAAAAGGAAAAACTTTAAAAAGGCCAGAGGCAAAAATGCCTCATTGTTGCAGTTCATGGTTCCATCACGGGCATTAGTGAAGCCTTGTGTCCACCCAAGGGGCACGCCGCTGTTTCTCCCTCCGCCACTTTTCATTTTGCCCCAACGTTGTTGGCCCTCACGTGACATGTGGCTTGTGAGGATGACTTCTGTGGAGATAGCTATTGTTTCTACTGTCATTTTTAAACAATACTAGAGGACAGCGGGGGGAGAGGGAATCACAGCTCCCACACAAGCAGATGCCTGTTTGAGAGTGTGATATTCTGGAAATAGTAGTCTCGTTTCACTTCCTTGCCCATTCTTCATCAATACAAATGATGTATTTTCTGACATTGGTTCAGGGTTTAAAACCTCAGGCTTGGCTGGGCGCAGTGGCTCACGCTTTTAATCCCAGCACTTTGGGAGGCTGAGGTGGGCATATCTCAAGGTCAGGAGTTCAAGATCAGCCTGGCCAATATGGTGAAACCCTGTTTCTACTAAAAAAAAAAATACAGCTGGGTGCGGTGGCTCACGCCTGTAATCCCAGCACTTTGGGAGGCCGAGGCGGGTGGATCATGAGGTCAAGAGATCGAGACCATCCTGGTCAACATGGTGAAACCCCGTCTACTAAAAATACAAAAAAAAAAATTAGCTGGGCATGGTGGCGCATGCCTGTAATCCCAGCTACTCAGGAGGCTGAGGCAGGAGAATTGCCTGAACCCAGGAGGCGGAGGTTGCAGTGAGCAGAGATCGCGCCATTACACTCCAGCCTGGGTAACAAGAGCGAAACTCCGTCTAAAAAAAAAAAAAAATACAAAAATTAGCCAGGCGTGGTGGTGCATGCCTGTATTCCCAGCTACTTGAGAGGCTGAGGCAGGAGAATTGCTTGAATCTGGGAAGTAGAGGTTGCAGTGAACTAAGATCGTGCCATTGCACTCCAGCCTGGGAGACAGAGTGAGAGTCCGTCTCAAAAAAAAACCCAGGCTTTTCAGCGTCTGCCCACAGTCTGCCCATATTTTTGAGAATTCTGTCTTACGAATGTATACCATGAGAGGCATTAACCATTACTTTCATTCTGTTCTAGTGAAACCACCCCAGTCCTCTGCGCTTGTACAAAATCCTTTCGACTTTCAGTTGGGTGATAACTTAGCAAGTGGTTAAGCACTGTACATGAGACTTCAGCCATTCAGCAATTTTATTGAACCACATATCCTCCCTTAATTTCCTTACTCTTCATATCTATGTTTCATGAAATTGAGGGCAGCACAGATTAGCAAAAGTGGTTTGGTCTTAGAATGCTTTTGTACTTAATTCTGCGCAGAATTTCTGGTAATTCACTCTCACCAACTTAGCCATGTAATGAAACAGTTCCGTAGATGCTGCTGGAGCACCAGGGGCTTAGGCACCACCTGCTCTCATTTCTGTTTGATGTTTTCACGTAAAGTTATAGTAGAATATAGAAAGGGTAATGATTTGGGCAGAGAACCTGCTTTCCCTCTACTATGTAATTGTGATTTTGACTCTACTTTTCTTTGGGAGGGGTATGTGTGATGGAGTCTCTGTCACTCTCACTGGAGTGCCGTGGTGTGATCTCGGCTCACTGCAACCTCTACCTCCGAGATTCAAGCGATTCTTCTGCCTCAGTCTCCCTAATAGCTGGGATTACAGGCATGTGCCGCCATGCCTGTCTAATTTTTGTATTTTTAGTAGAGATGGGGTTTTACTATGTTGTCCAGGCTGGTCTCGACCTCCTGACCTCAAGTGATCCACCCTCCTCAGCCTCCCAAAGTGCTGGAATTACGTGCCTGGCTTGACTTTGACTCCGTTGAAGTCAAAGACAAATGATCCTATGTGGGCAGCAGAGACAAATAAGGTCTTATTGTGCCTCTCAAATTGTGTGGAAGACAAATATGACTTAAAAATGACGTTAACGCAAAAGAGTTAGTAGAGACGGAGAAATGGGATTGGATGCATCATGTACTCCGTGTGGAATGCCTATTCAGTTAACTGAAGGGTGAAAATCTTGCTTTGTAAACCAAAGGGCTCTAAAAATGCATACCTGGAGACCTTATCCTACTCCTCACAGCTTGCGAATATTAGTCTGAAAGGGAGAAATAAATGACCCAAAGAGGTCTTGGGCAGAGAACCGTGATCTAGCTGTTTCCTGTTGGGCACATCTCCATCTCCGCCGGAGGATGAGTGGTGTCCTACACCCATGCAAGAGTTTCAAGTTCTGGCCGGGCGGGTGGGTCACGCCTGAAATTTCGGCACTTTGGAAGGCCGAGGTGGGTGGATCACATGAAGTCAGAATTTCGAGACCAGGCTGGCCAACAAAACCTTGTCTCTACTAAAAGTACGGAAATCAGCCGGGCACAGTGGCGGGTACCTGTAATCCCAGCTACTCAGTCAACACATGTTCATTTCATCAGCCTCTACCTCACAGACCTAAGCCACTGCTGGCAACCAGGGTCCACCTCTGAATGTATTATTCTTTTCATAAGGGGAACGAAAGGAACTTGTTGACCCACTCATTAGCTGCATCGTGTGAGTCTTCAGACGTTAAGTAGCAGCCAAAAAACTTTAATCCCAGCACTTTGGGAGGCCGAGGCGGGTGGATCACGAGGTCAAGAGATCGAGACCATCCTGGTCAACACGGTGAAACCCCGTCTCTACTAAAACTACAAAACATTAGCTGGGCATGGTGGTGCATGCTCGAACTCCCGACCTCAGGTGATCCCCCAACCTTGGCCTCCTAAAGTGCTGGGATTACAGGCGTGGGCCACCACACCTGGACCTTGCCTCTTAATACATTACATCACCTTGGAGGTTAATTTCCAGCACGTGAATTTTGGAGGAAGACTTAAGTCCAAACCACAGCACCGTCTCATTTTGCTTCAGGTCTGTCTTTGCTTCTGGCCAAGGCATTTCAGTTTCTCCTTTTTTGTGGTGGAGATTGGTAGACTTCCTGGGCCCAGTGCTACAGCGGTCTCCCTTTTCCTGTGGTGCCTTGTTTTTCGTGTTTAAATATCCCAGGTCTTATCTTGTCCCTTCCTTTCCTCCTCCCCATCTCTTGCCATCTCTTAATGCCCATGGGCAGGTAGCAGGAAAGGTGGGTGCTTTCATGTGGATTGTCAAGTTCATGGACTCTTGGGAGTCAAGGACTTTTCTAACTCCTCTGATTTTTTTCTTTTTTCTTTTTATTTTTTTGAGAAGTAGTCTCTGTCGCTCAGGCTGGAGTGCAGTGGCATGATCTCAGCTCACCGCAACCTCTGCCTCCCAGGTTCAAGTGATTCTCCTGCCTCAGCCTCTTGAGTAGCTGAGATTACAGGCACGCGCCACCACACCCAGCTAATTTTTTGGCCAGACTGGTCTCTAACTCCTGACCTCAAATGGTCCGCCCAGCTGGGCCTCCCAAAGTGCTGGGATTACGGGCATGACCCACTGTGCCTGGCAAATCTTCCCTCCTCTTAATTTCCTTGTTTTCTTGCATCAAAAGGTAAGAGCACACACCGTAAAATGTGAAAGGTCTGTGGGACAGTAGGGGTGAATTTCTACTACAGTAGAAGTCAGAAGCCTGGCTCCAGTGCCCTGTCTGCTACTTTATAGTTAGAAGACCTTTGAAAAGTGAGTTAACCTTTTTTGAGCTTCAATTTCCTCATTTTAAAAATAGACATCATATTGATCTTATCTGTAGGGCCACTGGAAAAATCAAATGCCATAAGGTATACATGAGAACTCTGCTAATTGGCTGGGTGTGGTAGGTCAAGCCTGTAATCCCAACAATTTGGGAGGCCAGGGCAAGTGGATTGCTTGAGCTTAGGAGTTCGAGACCAGCTTGGGTAACATGGCAAAACTCCATCTCTACACAAAATAAAAAAATTAACTGGGTTTGGTGAAGGAAGCTTCTAGTCCTAGTTACTTGGGAGGGTGAGGCGTGAGGATCGCTTGAGCACGGGAGGTTGAGGCTGCACTGAGCGATGATGGCTCCACTGCACTCAGCCTGGGTGTCAGCAAGACTCTGTTGGGGAAAAAAAAATTTAATAAATTAAAAAAAATAAGAAAACGCTTTGCAGGTTCTAAAAAGAGAGTCATCGGTTTCAGGCATGATGCTAAGCACTGTAGGAGCGTAGTGGATACAGTGCAGGAGGCCAGGTGCGGTGGCTCACACCTGTAATTCCTGCACTTTGGGAGGCCATGGCAGGTGGATCACTTGAGGTCAGGAGTTCGAGACCAGCGTGGCCAACATGGTGAAGCTCTGTCTCTACTAAAAACACAAAATTAGCCGAATTAGCCGGGCATGGTGGTGCATGCTTGTAATCCTGCCTGTAATCCCAGCTACTCAGGTGGCTGAGGCAGGGGAATCGCTTGAACCCTGGAGGCGGAGGCTGCAGTGAGCTGAGGTAGCGCCATTGCACTCCAGCCTGGGCAGCAAGAGAGAAACAACATCTCAAAAAAAATAAAGAAAAAGTAAAAAAAAAGAAAACAGTGCAGGATTAAAAGTGGAAAGATCTAGGTTTGAATCCCAAACATGACCTTTCCTAGCTTTGTGACTTTGGTAAATTAATTGCTTAGAAATTTATTTTCATCATTTCTAAAACAGGGACAATAATGTGAGGCAAAATCTTGCTATATATCAAAAATTACCATGTGTTATACAAATGTTAGCTGTTTGTTATTCTCTAAAATTACTGAGTGTAGTAATGCAGAGAATACTTTTTGAATGTATCTAAAAGTAGCATACTGTTAGAATCCTGGGAGATGAAGGACTATTTCTTGTGATCCACATTGCAACCTCTTTTGGAATCTAAGCATTAATGTAAGGGTACTGGCCAAGTTTCTTTATCTTCCACATAAAATAAAGTTCACCTGATTAATTAAGTGCATTATTTTATCTTTTTTTTTTTTTTTTTTAGGATCTTGAGATACAGGAAAAGTTTTCCATGTCATTTTCAGCAAACCCAGTTTGGTACCTGTGGTACAACGTTTAAACCCTTTGGTATTTTAACGTTTACATGTTTAAAAGGGAGATAAAAATACTTGTCTTTCTAGGTGAGATGGCTGTAAAGGTAAATCGAGATAAGGATAGATTTTGGAAACTTGAAAGCTAACATATTATTGCTATCTTTTCAATATATTTTGAAACAAATATAAAGCTTTTGTCCAAAAGTAATTAAGACAGGCTTAAAAATACTAAGAAACTAAAATGATCTATGATTATTTCAAAGTTATTTCAAGTTAAAGGTTTATTTCATTAAAGTATCCTTAAATTTCACAGTTAAAAATAATGTTACTATAAAATATAGTTGAAACAATCTAACAGAAAAAAGTTTTAATATAAAAATTTTATCGAATAACCTAGTAGTAAAATTTATCATGTTTTAACCAGAAACATAGAAATCAACCAAAACACACAAGTTTTTTTTTTGTTTGTTTGTTTTTTTTTTTTTTTTTTTTTTTTTGACACAGAGTCTCACTGTGTTGCCTAGGCTGGAGTGCAGTGGCACAGTCTCAGCTCACTGCAACCTCTGCCTCCCACGTTCAAGCGATTCTTTTCCCTCAGCCTCCTGAGTAGCTGGAACTACAGGTGCCCGCCACCACACCCGGCTGATTTTTGTATTTTTAGTAGAGACGGGGTTTCACCGTATTGGGCAGGCTGGTCTTGAACTCCTGATCTCGTGATCCGTCTGCCTTGGACTTCCAAAGTGCTTGGACTGTAGGCATGAGTCACTGTGCCTGGCCACAACCATGCAGTTTTAAGGGGTACTTAGACACGTCAGTGTATCACTAGTCAAACAGATACCAAATAAGGATGCTAAGGATTTGATCAATGTAATAATAAGTAGAATTGAGAGATACATTGTATTGTGTATGCCACTGAGAATCAAACCTTTCAAATGCACAAGAGGTATATCTAAACGGCGTTTCTGTGTTTCCATTATTTTTAGCTGTCTGGACGACTTGGTGATTCTTTACCATTAGGTTTATAATAGTCGAGCTCTAGTCTTCTGCTGTTTATTTTTTTCTATGTCTCTGCTTTGGTATTCTGCTGTCTTAGAATAGATGTGTAGGGCTCCAGCTAAAACAAGAGGCTTTGAGTAGCTGGGCTCGGTGGCTCACACTGATGATCCCAGCAGTCTGAAAGTCAGAGATGGGCGGATCACCTGAGGTCAGCGGAGACCAGCCTGGCCAACATGGTGAAACCCTGTTTCTATAGACATACAAAAATTAGCGGTGCCTGTCATCCCAGCTACTAGGGAGGCTGAGGCAAGAGAATTGCTTGAACCTGGGAGGTGGAGATTGTAATGAGCTGAGATCGCACCACTGCACTCCAGACTGGGCAACAGAGCAAGACTCTGTCTAAAATAATAATTAATAATAATAATAATAATGATGATGATGATAGGCCTGCACGGTGGCTCACTCCTGTAATCCCAGCACTTTGGAAGGCCGAGGCAGGCAGATTGCAAGGTTAGGAGTTCAAGACCAGCCTGGACAATATGTTGAAACCCTGTCTCTACTAAAGACACACAAAAAATTAGCCTGGTGTAGTGGCGCATGCCTGTAATCTCAGCTGCTTGGAAGGCTGAAGCAGGAGAATCGCTTGAACCCAGGAGGTGGAGGTTGCGGTGAGCTGAGATTGCACCGCTGCCCTCCGGCCTGAGCGACAGAGGGAGACTCTGTCTCAAAATAAATAAATAAATAGATAAAAATAAGAGGCTTTGAACACTTCGCGCTAATGGGACTGGACTTCTGCCACCATCTACCACCCCTACCCCCACACCCAGCATTTTCTAGTCCACATAGAATTTTGGGGAAGGGTTGGGAGGAGAAAGTCTCCAGCTTTCTAGAGGACATGAGAGCGACAATTCCTAGAAACACATGGTGTGAGGATTGGGGTGTGTGCAGGAAGGCAACAGTGACTGCTCGGGCTGACTTGCAGCCTGCCCCTGTGCCTGTCTGGGGTGGGAGGAGAGAATGGAGAACAGCAGGAGAGGGCTGTCCTAGAGCAGCCCACATTGCTCCTGTTTAGTTTGGTAAGGATATGTGTGGTCTCCAAGGGGGAAGTGCACACTGTGAATGGTGGTTGGTCCTGAGCCATCTTGCTAGAACTGTCCCTAACTGGCTGGCTTTTGGTCATAGGAGCCGAGGGGTGGGTGGGGGAGATTGAGCCAGACCTATATCAGGGAAGCTGTGCCGTGAGGAGCTCCCATAAGACCCTCAGAAGAACTACATCCCACCCCGCATTACCCAGAGACTCCACTGTGGCCACTTATGCAGAGAGACATTTGCTTTTCTCTCCCTACCAGTTCCTCGTGGGAGGAGGATGCCCTGGAGGCTGGGGAGAGAGAAAGGAATGTGTAAAAGACTATAACCCAGCTTTTCCTGTTTAGAGTCCAAGTAACAGCTTTGCCTGACCAAGGCAGGAACTTACGTAAAACCAAAATTGAATTTGAGAATAAAAATGTAAATGGATCAAGAGTATAATCACCAAAAGTGTGACCCCCAAATTATAAGATCTGCCTTAAGATGTCATTAAAGATGGGAAAGGGGTTTACAAATAGCAATTTGGGGCCAGGCACAGTTGCTCATGCCTGTAATCCCAGCGCTTTGGGAGGCTGAGGTGGGTGGATCACCTGAGGTCAGGAGTTCGGGACCAGCCTGACCAACATGGTGAAACCCTGTCTATACTAAAAATATAAAAATTAGCTGGGTGTGGTCGCAGGTGTCTGTAATCTTAGTTATTTGGAAGCTGAGGCAGGAGAATCGCTTGAACCCGGGAGGCAGAGGTAGCAGTGAGCCGAGATCACACCATTGCACTTCAGCCTGGGCAACAAGAGCAAAACTCCAAAAACATTTTTTTTTTTTTTTTTGAGACGGAGTTTCACTCATGTTACCCAGGCTGGAGTGCAATGGCGCGATCTCGGCTCACTGCAACCTCTGCCTCCTGGGTTCAGGCAATTCTCCTGCCTCAGCCTCCTGAGTAGCTGGGATTACAGGCACGCACCACCATGCCCAGCTAATTTTTTGTATTTTTGGTAGAGATGGGGTTTCACCATATTGACCAGGATGGTCTCGATCTCTTGACCTCGTGATCCACCCGCCTCGGCCTCCCAAAGTGCTGGGATTACAGGCTTGAGCCACCGCGCACGGCCTTTTTTTTTTTTTTTTTAAATAGCAATTTGGAGTCTAGGAGTTTGAGACCAGCATATGCAATATAGAGAAATCCCGTCTCTACAAAAAATATAAAATTTAGCTGGCATTTAGTTGGTGCACGTTTGTATTCCCAGTTACTTGGGAGGCTGGGGCAGGAGAAGTGCTTAAGCCTGAGAGGCGGAGGTTGCAGTGGGCCAGGATCACACCGCAGCGTTCCAGTCTGGGCTACACAGTGAGAGCCTGTCTCCGGGAAAGAAAAGAACAGAAAAAGCAGTTTGGTAGCGTTGTGTGACTAAAGTAAGAGCATTTTACGTTAATTGCCCACTCAGAGAATATCAGGCAAATGAACCCAGTTTCGGATTCTCCTTTTTATATCATTATGATATCAAATATTCATCCTTTATCCAAATTCATCCCAGAAGGCTTGGTATTAAATACTTAGCTCCTAGGAATTTGTTATTAGGCCTGGAGCCCTTGACATTATGTACGGTGCGAAGTGTGGGTGGAGATGAACAGATGACTCAAGGCAGTAGGTGTTTGCTTAAGCGAATTATGTATGATGCTTGCATGACCTCTGTACACAAATGGAAATGTCTTCATTTTAAGAATTGGGTTTCCATTGTCAACAGTGTGTGGGACAGCTCCCTGAGGCCTAAAAGACACGTAATAGACCCAGTAACACTGAGAGATGCTCAGAACTGCTGAGTTGAGGGAGCCATACTCCTGTTTGCTTAAGGAAGACTGTAGCATTATGATACCATGTCAACACAGCTTAATAAAAAGCTACTTTACAAAGGGAGAAATAGATACAAAATATGTGCCTAATGTTTTCCAGAGAGTCAGTGAATGAACTGAGAAGTGGATCCAGGATTTCATGTATCAGCACCATAGGTTTCATCATTTATGTAATCCTTTTTTTCTGCTACTGTCAAGATTTTAAAGGGGGATTATGGTTTGACTTAAAGAGGGTAGGCAATTCAGGCATACCACACAGCTGCTAAATCGAAGAGGCTTGAGATCTCTTGGCTTCTTTTAAGTTTTGGAAGCAGAGCACTCCGAGGGAATGCTGTTAGGAATTGGCTTCATGGAGAAAATGTAGCTTTTGGGCAGTTAGCTTTTGAAGCTCCGAGAGGATAATAGGTTGGTGAACAAGAAGGGAAAGTTGCTTCAGGTTTGAAAAATACAGGAGTGAGGAGGTGACAGTCCTGTGAAGACTCTCACGTAATAGTTCTTTGCAGGCCAAGTGGTTCTCCAGACCGAGCTCAATTTTCCTCAGTGCGTTTTCTGAGTTGTGATAAGGCCCAGGTACACTCCTACGGAGCAGCTTCCTCTTTGTGCCCCATTTGCTGGGGCTGTTGTGCCATCATCTTGGCCAGCTGCCCGTTTCCTCTGGGTCTGAAAGAACAGATCAATTTAAATCGGGTTGTATAGATTTAGGACTTGGGGGAAAAAAAGGTGTCTGCAGTGACTTTTTTTCCTTCTCTGCCTCCCACTGTGAGAGGTCCCATATTCGATGGATGACTCAGAGTTCAAATTACACAGGGAAGGAAGCACATTAGGCTGGGAGGTAGAGGGAGAAGAGAACAACTGTCCCATCTGTGTTTCAGGATTCATCCTGAGTGGGAAGTTCAAATCTAGGTACCGGCAGAATGAGATGAAGAAAGGAGAGATTGAGAAAGAGTGGAAGTGGGAGGGAAAGTGATTAGGGAGGGCATTCCGGGACAGTTCACCCACTCAGGAGATGACAGGACGCCTGGGAAGAACTGAACCACCTCGGTAGGCTGCACCTCGGGCTTTGTGCAGACTAATGTTTTTATTGCTTAACAGGTATTGAGTCACCTTGTTAAATGCCATCTCTAATATATGTGGGCTTATTCTTTGCCCCTGAGCTATTGGGAGCCCAGTTAGGAAGACACGTAACACACGCAGGTCCCAACACCACACAGGAAGGCTGCTCCTGTCATGCCATTCAGTGGCTTGCCAGGTGGAATAAAGCTGTCTTGCTGGGAGTCCTCTGCCAGAGGGTTCAGTCTGATGAGCAGTTTGAAATTTGATGCAAGCACTTTGCATCAAAAGTCAGGATTTGGGGAAGCGGCTCACTTTGCTACATGTGGAGAGAGACGGTTCTTGGCACGGAGGAAGAGAGAGCCCATGGCCCTCACCCTGCATTTGCTTGAGGGTGAAGTGGCGAAAACAAAACTTCCTCTTTCACTTTTTAATTTTAGATGGTATTTTGATAGGGTCCTAAGAATAAAGCTTCCTACCTAGACTCCTTGCTAATACTGCTGTCTGAAGTCTTTGTAGAAGTACATGCATGTGCTGGCTTAAAAGTCCTGGGGGCTCCCTGTACTAGACATAGGGGGACATATAAATGGTTTTGAATTTCAGTTTCTGTGTCAGTTAGAATTCTGTGCCAGAAAAGAGCATCTGCTCTTTATTTTACAGATGAGGAAATTTAGTCCCAGGGAGAGTGCGATTTGCCCCTTCCCTTGAGATGAGCCGGCAGAGTCAATAAGAAGAATCTAGGTCTTCTGATTCAGTCCACTGCCTTTCTCTGTATGCTGCACTGTTTCCCTCATTATCTTGAGATTTGCCGGAGCCACAGGACTACATAATAGTTGTGCATGTGTGGATTTGAGTGCCACAGCTGAATTAACTCATGTCAATCTCAGTCCTGCGCCTGCTCCCACAACACGTGGTAAATCGTCATTCCTTGTGGTCTCAGAATTGGGTGCCTGGAGGATATCATAATCACCCGGGACAGTTTTTTCTGTTGCTGCCTGGTGCACACATCTCCTCTGCCTTGACTTGTCTGCAGTCTCAACCTCTTTGAGGCAGGGACCGAAGGGGTGGAGCCTAGCTGTGCAAGTGCAAAGGCATGCAGCCTTAAGCTGAGCCTAAATTGAGCCCATTAGGTGGTACACCCTGGGCAAAGGTTTTTTGAAAATCCGGAGCTTAGGTTTTTTTGTTTTTTTTTTTTTTTTTTTTTTTGAGATGGAGTCTTGCTCTGTCACCTGGGTTGGAGTGCAATGGCACAATCTTGGCTCACTGCAACCTCCGCCTCCTCGGTTCAAGTGATTCTGCTGCCTCAGCCTCCCAAGTGGCTGGGATTACAGGCACCTGCCACCATGCCCAGCTAATTTTTTGTATTTTTAGTAGAGATGGGGTTTCTCCATGTTTTCCAGGCTGGTCTTGAACTCCTGACCTCATAATCTGCCTCCCTTGGCCTCCCAAAATGCTGGGATTACAGGTGTGAACCACCACGTCTAGCCTTTTTTTTTTTCCTTTGAGACAGTCTTGCTCTGTCACCCAGGCTGAAGTGCAGTGGCATGGTCTTGGCTCACTGCAGCCTCCACCTCCCAGATTTGAGCGATTCTCCTGTCCAGCCTCCCTAGTAGCTGAGATTACAGGAACGCATCACCACACCCAGCTAATTTTTGTATTTTTAGTAGAGGTGGGGGTTTCACCATGATGGCCAGGCTGGTCTCAAAAACTCCTGACCTCAGGTGATTCACCTGCCTAGGCCTCCCAAAATGCTGGGATTACAAGTGTGAGCCACCGAACCACGCCCAGGGGATAGTTGGAAGGCAAATGTAGTTGTGTTTTGAGAACACTGTTTTGAGGTACGCTGAGAGTGAGCTGGGCGGGGTATTTATTACACGTGGTCCTGGTGATGACTCCCTCGTGTCTTCACTGAGCTAGACTTTCTTTTCTGAATTGGCTTCAGGCTTCAAACTTTTGACCTCTCTCACCATATTGGTTGGCAGATTTTGTGCAATGGATCTTATGAGTAAGGAACTGAATTTAAATCTTGCAATTCTGTAATGTGATTACTTAAGGGGACTTTCACTATTTTAGGCCGGGACCCCCATCAAGTAATTCCCAGGCCCTGCCCAATCTGTGTGCTCAAAATTTTTGCATTTTCAGTTGTGATGGGTCACCGTTGGTATATTCTTACTGTAGTACACAGTGCAAAATATATCAAGATGATCAACTGGATTCAGGTATTCACAGTGCTGTTACGGAACATTACTTCTTATTGTATGTTATGCACTAGGCTCTATCATTTGTACCCTGACTCTTTTTTTTTTTCTGAGACGGAATCTCGCTCTGTTTCCCAGGCTGGAGTGCAGTGGTGTGATCTTGGCTCACTGCAACCTCTGCGTCCTGGGCTGAAGCGATTCTCCTGCCTCACCCTCCCGAGTAGCTGGGATCACAGGCATGTGCTACCACACCTGGCTAATTTTTGTATTAGTAGAGACAGAGTGTCACCATGTTGGCCAGGCTGGTCTTGAACTACTGACCTCAAGTGATCCAGCTGCCTTGGCCTCCCAAAGTGCTGGGATTACAGGTGTGAGCCACTGTACCTGGCCCCCTGACTCATTTTTAGAGAAGAAATGTTCGGTTTTCTAGGAGCATTTTCTGACTGCTCAAGGGACCAACCAAAGTTTACTGTCATTGCTCTCCTGCATGTGTGCTGGTTTCACAAAGCCCTTTGCTTGGAAACACCTCACTCAGTGAGGCTGCCTGGGGTGCTGCGGCCGCAGGGGTTCGTGTTGCAGGGTTTCTGTGCTCGCCCTCCCACCGCAACCTCCGCAGTTTCTCATTTCCTGCTCTGCTCCCTGGGACGCAGGTACCGGTTACTCCTTTGGCTTTATGGCCGGTCAGAGGCCTGGGCAGGTGGCATTGTAACACCTCTGCCTCTGTTTCTTCCTTCTTCCCATGAAGGCTGGGAGACCAGCAGGGAGAGGGGGCAGAGGGGAACACAGGTGGCGATTGGGCATTAATGCACACACAGGAGAAGGGTACCTGGGGACAGGCTTCCTTTCTGTCCCTACAGAGCCTCTCTCCTCCTCTTTTCTGCTGCAGGCCCTTAATTCCTCTTTCTTGCTTAGGTTCTATGGCTTACGGGATTTCTTACTTGAGGTATATGTGGACTCTCTAAAAATGTTTCTGTAGGCTGGTTTGGAAACCTAATTGCTGTTTATGATATTAATTCTATGTGAAGCTGTCTTCTAAGATCCAGATAAATTGCAAACACTCCTTAGGAATATGAACCATCTGCAAGTTTTGGTAAGTAATGTATTCTTCATTTTTGGGTCTTTTTTTTTTTTTTTTTTTTTGAGATGGAGTTTTGCTCTTGTTGCCCAGGCTGGAGTGTGATGGTACATTCCCAGCTCATTGCAACCCTCCTCGGTTCAAGCGATTCTCCTGCCTCAGCCTCTGGAGTAGCTGGAATTACAGGCATGTGCCACCAGGCCCAGCTAATTTTGTATTTTTAGTAGAGAGGGGGTTTCTCCACGTTGGTCAGGCTGGTCTCGAACTCTGGACCTCAGGTGATCCACCCACCTCGGCCTCCCAAAGTGGTGGGATAATAGGCGTGAGCCATTGCACCCAGGTTGAGTCTTTTTAAGTTTCTCTGCACTTCATTTTGGAGTCTAGAGTTGTGACATGCAGTTTTAAAGATACCAGAGTGCACAAAATGTGTTATTTTCTGTCATTAAATCTCATTTGCCACCTCCCCATGCTTCTGAGATTTCTACATTTTCCTTTCCATGGGTGTCTTCAGAGGGTCGGTCATGTTTCGGTCTTTGGATAATTCTGCTTTTGGAGTACAGCACGTGGCTGGGGACTTGCTTTAAAGTGCTATGCAGAGCTTTCTCCTTTTAAAATGCCCGCGCCCCCGACCCCTTGGTTGACTTCACTAAATACTGCAAACTGAAAAAGAGTCTCATGGTTGCACATCTGGTATCGATTATCCTTAATTCTTCTCTTTATGACTCTGCCACTTACATACACGTTTAGAAAATATGGGCATAACTAGATTTTGGACTTGGGTGGTCCAATGAGTTTCAACATGTGCTTAGCTTCGAAAGGTGGTTCTAAAAATACTCCATGTACCTACTCCATTAAATGATTGGAATATATTTTTAAAGAATTTTCAATGTATGAGTTCAGATATTTTTTAAAAGAAACTTGGAATTTTGTATAATGTGTTGCTATTCGAATTAGCTGAGAGGGGAAAGTACATTTTGCTTATGTAGGTGCTCAGTCTCTGTTTCAGTTTGACTGGCTGATTACTTGTCTCTAGCTGTGTGGCTCTGGGCAAGTCACTCCATTCCCTGAGCTTTGGTCTCTTCAGCTGTGACAGAGAGTATTTCCTAGTTGATTCCTGGGCGCTCTCCCTCTTCAGAGGTGTTAGAACTCTGCAATTCTGTGCATTTTAAATTTGATATTTAAAATAATGATAGGAAGCAGAAAGCATACTGTTTACTCAGCCATGGAAATGGGGAGATGACAGGTTCTGGAACAATGAAAAAAGGTTAGGAATAGTATATAATCCTGAGCCTTCTCTACAAAGTCAGTCTTTGTTGCCCTGTTTATTGAACTGTATGTATGGTTGCGACAATAAATAGGGCATCTGGAAAAAAATTTTTTTTTTTTTTTAAAGTATTTATGGGCAGAGATGGTGCCTCAGCACCTTAAATATGTTGTCTTACAGTGTGCGGCGATAGTGTTGTTAAATGCAGTGCTCTGTGACTCAGCCCTATTAGAAGCATTTTGGATTTGGCCCAATGGTGTTTTGGTGGTTTTTGGATTATGTGTTAGGAGTCAGAGCGTCTGGAGTAATTCTTGGCTTTGGATCCTCATGGTGGACGGGAAGCAGGGCTAGATTGCTGCTCCAGACAGAGCAGTGTGCAGAGGCTCGCACTGTGAATTTTAGCTGCATATTGACTGCAAGAACAAACCAGCAATCCCGAGGACCCACAGACCCTCTGAAGGAGGTGGACTGCTCCTGTAGGATCTGGGTGCTACCAGGAAGCTACCCGCCTCCATAGGAAAAGGGGGAGAGTACCACATCAAGGGAACACCCCATGGGACAGAAGAATCTGAACAACAGCCGTCAGCCCTAGCCCTTCCCTCTGACAATGAGAAGGAACCAGAAAACCAGCATTGGTAAGATAATAAAACAAGGCTCTGCAACAACCTCAGAAACATCACACTGGTTCACCAGCAATGAATTCAGACCAAGAAGAAACCCCTGATTTACCTGAAAAAGAATTCAGGAGGTTAGTCATTCAGCTAATCAGGGAAGGGGCTAGAGAAATGTGAAGCCCAATCCAGGGAAATCCAAAAAATGGTACAAGAAGTGAAAGGAGAAATATTCAAGGAAATAGATAGCTTAAAGAAAAAACAACAAAAAATTCAGGAAGCTTGGGACGCACTTTTAGAAATGTGAAATGCTCTGGAAAGTCTCAGCAATAGAATTGAACAAGAAAGAAATTCAGAGCTCAAAGACAAGGTCTTCAAATCAACTCAATCCAACAAAGACCAAAAAAAGAAAATATGAATAACGTCTCCAATATTTCTGGGATTATGTTAAATGACCAAACTTAAGAATAATCGGTGTTCCTGAGGAAGAGGAACATTTTAGAATGCTAAAAAGTTTTAGAATGCTAAAAGCTTGGAAAACATATTTAGAGAAATAATTAAGGAAAACTTCCCTGGGCTTACTAGAGACCTAGATATCCAAATACAAGAAGAAGCATAAAGAACAGCTGGGAAATTCATAGCAAAAGGATCTTTGTCTAGGCACATTGTCATCAGGTTGCCTAAAATTAAGACAAAGGGAACAATCTTAAGAGCTGTGAGACAAAAGCACCGGGTAACCCATAAAGGAAAACCTGTCAGATTAACAGCAGATTTCTCAGCAGATACCCTGCACGCTAAAAGGGATTGGATTCCCATCTTCAGCCTTCTTAAACAAAACAATTACCAGCCAAGAGTTTTGTATCCAGTGAAACTTAGCATCATATATGAAGGAAATATACAGCCATTTTCAGACAAACCAATGCTGAGAGACTTCGCCATAACCAAGCCACCAGTAAAAGAAATGCTAAAAGGAGTTCTAAATCTTGAAACGAGTCCTGGAAACACATCAAAACAGAACCACATTAAAGCATAAATCACACTGCATGTATAAAAAAACACACATGTTAAAAAGCAAAAAATAAAAATGAAAAAGCCAAGTACAGAGGCAACTAAAAGCACTGAATGAATGCAAGGGTACCCCACATTTCAATACCAGCAGTGAATGTAAATGGCCTGAATGCTTCACTTAAAAGACACGGAACCCCAGAATAGTTAAGAACTCACCAAGCAACCATCTGCTGCCTTCAGGAGACTTACCCAACACATAAGGACTCACATAAACTTAAGGTAAAAGGATGGAAAAAGGCATCTCATGCAAAGGACACCAAGAGTGAACGGGGGTAGCTAGACTTATATCAGATAAAACTAATTTTAAAGCAACAGCAGTTAAAAGAGACAAAGAGGGACATTATGTAATGGTAGACGGCCTTGTCCAACAGGAAAACATCATAATCCTCAACATATTTGCACCTAACACTGGAACTTCCAAATTTGTAAATTACCTAGAGACCTAAGAAATGAGATAGACAGCAACACAATGATGGGGGACTTCAGTACTCCACTGACAGTGCTAGACAGGTCATCAAGAAATTCAATAAAGAAACAGTGGATTTAAACTATACCTTGGAACAAACAGAACAGATATATACAGAACATTACGTCTGGCAACCACAGAATACACATTTTATTCAGTAGCTCATGGGACTTGTCCAAGATAGACCATATGATAGGCCACCAAAGAAGCCTCAATAAATGTAAGAAAATTGAAATTATATCAAGCACTGTCTCAGGCCACAGTGGAATAAAACTGGAAATCAGCTCCAAAAGGAAACTTCGAAACCATGCAAATACATGAAAATTAAATAACCTGCTCCTGAATGAGCATTGGGTCAAAAACGAAATCAAGATGGAAATTTAAAAATTCTTCAAACTGAATGACAATGATGATACAACCTATCAAAACCTCTGGGATACAGCAAAGATGGTGCTGAGAGGAGAGTTTGTAGCCCTAAGTGCCCACATGAAAAAGACTAAAAGAACACAAACTAACATTCTAGGTTGACACCTCAAGCAACTAGAGAAACAAGAACAAATAAAACCCAAACCCAGCGGAAGAAAGGAAATTACCAAGATCAGAACAGAACTAAATGAAATTGAAACAAAAAAACAAATACAAAAGGTAAATGTAACAAAAAGCTGGTTGAAAAGATAAATAAAATTGACAGACCAGCGAGATTAACCAAGAAGAACGGAAATCCACATAACTTCACTAAGAAACAAAACAGGAGGTTATAGTTGACACCACCGAAGTAGAAAGATCGTTCAAAGCTGCTATGAACACCTGTATGCACATAAACTAGAAAGCCTAGAAGAGATGTATAAATTCCTGGAAAAATACAACCCCCCAGGAAGAATGAGATACCCTGAACTGACCAATAACAAGCATGAGATTGAAATAATAATTTAAAAATTACCAACAAAAAGAAGTCCAGGACCAGACGGATTCACAGCAGAATTCTACTCTACATTCAAAGAAAAAATGGTACGAATCCTTTTGACACTATCCCATAAGATAGAGAAAGAAGGAACCCTGCCTAATTCATTTTATGAAACTAGCATCACCCTAATACCAAAACCAGGAAAGGTCAAACCATAAAAGAAAACTGCAGACCGACATCCTTGATGAACATTGATGCTAAAATTCTTAACAAAATACTCGCTAACCGAATCCAACAACCTATCAAAAAGATAATCCACCATGATCAATTGGGTTTCATACCAGCGATGCAGGGAAGGTTTAACATATACAAGTCAATAAATGAGACACACTACATAAACACAATTAAAAACAATCACATGATCATCTCAATGGCTACAGAAAAAGCATTAGACAAAATCTAGCATTGCTTTGTGATTAAAATTGTCAGCAAAATCGACATACAAGGGACACACTTTAATGTAATAAAAGCCATTGTGACAAACTAATAGCCAACTTAATACTGAATGGGGAAGAGTTAAAAGCATTCCCTCTGAGAACTGGAACAAGACAAGGATGCCCACTTTCACCACTCCTCTTCAACATAGTATTGGAAGTCCTAGTCAGAGCAATCAGACAAGAGAAATAAATAAAGGGCATCCAGACTGGTAAAGAGGAAGCCAAACTGTCACTGCTTACTGACAGTATGATCGTTTACCTTGGAACCCTAAGGACTCCTCCAGAAAACTCCTAGAACTGATAAAAACATTCAGAATTCAGCAAAGTTTCTGGATACAAGATTAGTGTACATAAATCCGTAGCTCTTCCGTACACCAACAGCAACCAAGCAGAAAATCAAATCAAGAACTCATCTCCTGGCTGGGCGCGGTGGCTCAAGCCTGTAATCCCAGCACTGTGGGAGGCCGACGCAGGTGGATCACGAGGTCAAGAGATCGAGACCATCCTGGTCAACATGGTGAAACCCCATCTCTACTAAAAAATACAAAAAATTAGCTGGGCATGGTGGCGCGTGTCTGTAATCCCAGCGACTCAGGAGGCTGAGGCAGGAGAATTGCCTGAACCCGGGAGGTGGAGGCTGCGGTGAGCCGAGATCGCGCCATTGCACTCCAGCCTGGGTAACATGAGCGAAACTCCGACTCAAAAAAAAAAAAAAGAACTCATCTCCTTTTACAATAGCCGCAAAAGAAAAAAAACCCAAAACAGAAATAAACCTAACCGCAGGTATGGTGGCTCCCTCCTGTAACCCCAGCAATTTGGGAGGCTGAGGCAGGCGGATCATGAGGTCAAGAGATTGAGACCTTCCTGGGGAACACAGTGAAACCCCGTCTCTACTAAAAATACAAAAATTAGCCTGGCGTGGTGGTACACACCTGTAGTCCTAGCTACTCGGGAGGCTGGGGAAGGAGAATATCTTGAACCCGGGAGGTATGGGTTGCAGTGAGCCAAGATCACCCCACTGCACTCCAGCCAGGGTGACAGAGTGTGACTCCATCTCAAAAAAAGAAATACATCTAACCAAGGAGTTGAAAGACCTCTACAAGGAAAACGAAAAACACTGCTGTAAGAAATCACAGGCAACAGAAACAAGTGAAAAAACATCCCATGCTCATGGATGGGTAGAATCAATATTGTGAAATGACATTATTGTCAAAAAAAAAAAATCTACAAATTCAATGCAATCACCATCAAAATACCACCATCATTCTTCACAGGTTTAGAAAAATCAATTCTAAAATTCATATGGAACCAAAGGAGAGCCCGCATAGCCAAAGGAAGACGAAGCAAAATGAACAAATCTGGACTGGGCATGGTGGCGCATGCCTGTAATCCCAGCACTTTGGGAGGCCGAGGCAGGTGGATCACTGGGAATTCAAGACCAGAGTGGCCAACTTGGCGAACCCCCGCCCTCTTCTCTACTGAAAATGCAAAAATTAGCCAGGTGTGGTGGCAGGTGCCTGTAATCCCAGCTACTTGGGAAGCTGAGGCAGGAGAATCGCTTGATCCTGGGAGGTGGAGGTTGCAGTGATCTGAAATTGTACCACTGCACTCCAGATAACCTGGGTGACAGAGCAAAACTCTGTCTCAAAAAAAAAAAAGAAAGAAGAACAAATCTGGAGGCATCACACTACCTGATTTCAAATTATGCTATAAGGCCATAGTCACTAAAACAGCATGGTACTGATATAGAAATAGGCATATAGACCAATGGAACAAAATAAAAACCCAGAAATAAACAGGAGCACTTAGAGCCAACTGATCTTTGACAAAGCAAACAAAAGCATAAAGTGGGGAAAGGACACCCTTTTCAACAAATGGTGCTGGGATAATTGGCTGGCCACATGTAGGAGAATGAAACTGGATCCTCATCTCTCACCATATACAAAAGTCAGCTGAAGATGGATTAAGTACTAAGACCTGAAGCTATAAAAATTCTGGAAGATAATATTGGAAAAACCCTTCTAGACATTGGCTTAGGCAAGGATTTCATGACCAAGAACCCAAAAGCAAATGCAATAAAAAGCAAAGATAAATAGCTGGGACCTAATTAAACTCAAGAGCTTTTGCACAGCAAAAGGAACAGTCAGCAGAGTAAACAGACAACCCACAGAGTGGGAGAAAATCTTCAGAATCTATACATCTCACAAAAAACTAATATCCAGAATCTACAATGAACTCAGTAAGAAGAAAACAATACCATAAAAACAGTGGGCTCTGGACATGAACAGACAATTCTGAAAAGAAGATATACGAATGGCCCACAAATGTGAGACAGTGTTCTGCATCACTAATGGATCAGGGAAATGCAAATCAAGACCACAATGCGATACCACCTTACTCTTGCAAGAATGGCCATAATCCAAACATCAAACACAGTAGCTGTTGGCCTGGAGGTGGTGGTCAGAAACTCTTCTACGCTGCTGGTGGGAATGTAAACTAATACAGCCACCATGGAAACATTGTGGCGATTCCTTAAAGAACTAAGGATGAAATAGTAGTTTCATCCAGCAGTCCCACTACTGGGTATCTACCAAGAAGAAAAGAAGTCATATGAAAAAGATATTTGCACACCTATGTTCATGGTGACACAGTTCACAATAGCAAAGTTGTGGAACCAACCCATATGCCCATCAATCAACAAGTAAAGAAGCTTTTGTATATATTTACACAATGGAATGCAATGCAGCCATTAAAAAGGAATGAATTAACAGCATTTGCATGACCTAGATGAAACTGCAGACTATTTTTGTAAGTGAAGTAACCCAGGAATGGAAAACCAAACATCGGATGTTCTCACTGATATGCGGGAGCTCAACTATAATGACATAAAGGCATAAGAATGATACAAAGGACTTTGGGGAATTTGGTTGATGAGTGGGAGGAGGGCGAGAGATAAAAGACTGAAAATATAGGCCGGGCGCGATAGCTCATGCCTGTGATCCCAGCACTTTGGGAGACCGAGGCTGGTGGATCACGAAGTCAAGGGATCGAGACCATCCTGGCCAACATGGTGAAATCCCATCTCTACTGAAAAATACAAAAGTTAGCTGGGCGTGGTGATGCGTACCTGTACTTGGTAGTCCCAGCTACTCTGGAGGCTGAAGCAGGAGAATTGCGTGAACCTGGGAGGCAGAGGTTGCAGTCAGCCAAGATTACACTACTGCACTCCAGCCTGGCGCCTGGCGACAGAGTAAGACTCTGTCTCCAAATAAATAAAAGAATGAATAAATGAATGAATAAATAAACAAATAAATATTATAATGCAGTATATATTGCTCGGGTTTTATGTGCACCAGAATCTTACAAATGACCGCTAAGAACTTAATCATGTAACCAAATACTACCTGTACCCCGATAACTTATGGAAAAATAGAGTAATGCTTTTACTCCTGCAAGTTGACATTTTGCCTGTAACTCCCCAGGAGAGAGAGAGAGAGAGTACTTTTAGTTTTTGTTTCTCTTTTATGTCTTTTCATGATTGTCTTTGTTCTCTATCTCTATAATCCACTGTATCTTTTTTTTCTTTTTTGAGATGGAACCTTGCTCTGTCACCCAGGCTGGAGTGCAGTGGCACAGTCTTGGCTCACTGCAGCCTCTGCCTCCCAGGTTCAAGCGGTTCTTGTGTCTCAACCTCCCAAGTAGCTGGGATTACAGGCACCCGCCACCACGCCCAGC
This sequence comes from Sapajus apella, assembly GCF_009761245.1. Lineage (NCBI taxonomy): Eukaryota > Metazoa > Chordata > Mammalia > Primates > Cebidae > Sapajus > Sapajus apella. The sequence goes on along the minus strand of NW_022437003.1, from coordinate 3,086,350 downwards.
TAATATTTTGTATTTTTGGAAGAGACAGGATTTCACCACGTTGGCCAGGCTGGTCTCAAGTGATCTGCCCATCTCAGACTCCCAAAGTGCTGGGATTACAGGTGTGACGCACACTGTGCCTGGCCAATCCGTTGTATCTTGTGATCCATTTCCCCACAGCAGAGTTTTTTTTGGGGGGGTGATTAGTTGTCCTTGGTTACTTCCTTTTAGGGTTCTTAACTGGTTTCCTTGAGTAAGATTAGAGATGAGGTGGTGATCTCATAACCATTGTAGAGGGGTGGTTATACAGAGAACAAATATATTAAATGCTAAAGAAAATTGGCACCTTAAGTGTTCTCAAAATTAGACCTTGACTGTAAATTTAAGTCTGGCTCCTGCAGGCAGAGCCTGGGGCAAGCCATTTGGATTTGTCACAGAGGTAGCCCCTGGGCAGATGCTAATGGCACATGAAGAAAGAGTAACCACAGTGTTTTATGTAGGTTCCTTTGATCACTCTTAACTGGTGTTTAATATTATACCTGCATTTAATCAGAAACCAGCATAGTTCTCAGTACTCTAACTCTGGGAATCATCTCTCTGACCTGGCCCCAAAACCTACAGTGGAAGATTGTCTGTGTTGTCAATGTGTCATGTAAAAAACTCTTCCTTGAGAAAAGCTACAGTAGTGGAGACTTAGGAGGTCTTCCTGTTTATCCCCGAATGCCGAGGGAACTCAGGAGTCGTACCTTTCAGTATCTCAGAACCCTACGTAGTGCCCGTCTTTTTAGTGTAGACTTTCAGCAGGATTGGGTTTCTGAGGCCCCTGTAGGAATCTTCCTTTGGAATCTTATAAACAAGATAGAATCTAATTGGTGAGAGAAGGCAGAGAATACAGTAAACCTCATCCCTTCTCTCTTACTGTACTATATCCGTCTATATTTATTGTATAGGTTTAAGTTGTTTTAAAGTCTAGATGCAGAGCAAACATTAAAGTATATGTTTTACTGTTCATACTTAGCAATGGCAAGTTGTTAGGAGAATTAAAAAAACATAAGAAACACATAACACCGTACCTTTCAGTAATAGGCTGGTGAAGTATCATTAAATCCTTAGAAATCAAAACGAAATGGGGAAAGTTCACGGTATTGTGAGTGCCTGGGAGGATAACTGTGGTAGGGACTTCTGTCTGCCCATATCTCTCCTGATCTGCTTTTCTTTTCCCTTTTCCTTTACTTTCTTTGCTTTTCTTTTCCTTCTTTCCCTTTCCTTTGTTGAGACAGAGTATCGCTCTGTCCCCCAGGCTGGAGTGCAATGGCACCATCTTGGCTCACTGTAACCTCCGCCTCCCAGGTTCAAGCGATTCTCCTTTCTCAGTCTCCCCAGTAGCTGGGTTCACAGTCACACACCATCACACCCAGCTAATTTTTTTGTATTTTTAGTAGAGACAGAGTTTCACCATGTTGGGCAGGCTGGTATCAAACTCTTGGCCTCAAGTGATCCACCTGCCTTGGCCTCCCAAAGTGTTGGGATTACAGATATGAGCCATCATACCCAGCTCTGATTTTCTCTTTGGGGATGGTTGGGCTGTTTCGGAAGCACAGGTTTTTGGCCTGGCAAGATGGCTCATGCTTGTAATCCCAGCATTTTGGGAGGCTGAGGCGGGCAGATAATCTGAGGCCAGGAGTTCGAGGCCAGCGTGGCCAACATGGTGAAACCTCGTCTCTACAAAAATACAAAAAGTTAGCTGGGCATGGTGGCGGGCACCCGTAATCCCAGCTAAAAAAAAAACCACAGCGGATTTTTTTTTTTTACCGTCCTCACTTAAAACTTTGTTATTTAGGTCTTTTTCTATGAGTTCTGTAGTCTTTTGCCATAGTTCTTGCCTGGACTTGGTATTTGTAGGCTTCTCAAGGATTTATCATTGTATCTTCTAGGTATGCTGCCTTCTGATCATTCTCCTCTCTGCCTATATGCCGGAAGTGATGTTAGAGGCACAGGTCTATGTAATTATTTCTACATCAAAGGTACCTGGGCTGCTTAATGGCAGAGCCTGTATTTGTCAGTTGGTGGTTATGCAAGTTACAGGTAAAACGCTACGAAAGCCTCTGTCTAGATTCTTATCTCTCTCTAGCAGAATCAAACAGATAGAAATGAAGTTGAATGCTGGGAAGTCTTTGTTTAAAAAAGTAGATGCTGTTGGCTGGAATCACAACGACATTGAGAAGGAATTAGGACTGGATGTGGAGGAAAGACATCATAAAACATGACATTAAAAGCCTAAGGTGTGAAGTGAGGCCTAATCAAGTGTTAATTCTGAAAGACCAAAATACATCATCCTGGACTGAGACGGGTGCCTTTTGTAAGTTAAATGGAATGAGATCTTCTTCAATGCACCTGATGTCTTGGGAAGGGTGAGTTGAGGCATGGTGGATGTGAAACGTGAGCTCATTATAAATGTTCGCATTTGTTTTATGTGTTCAGTTTGTTTGGTGCTATCTAGATAGGAAATCTAAAGGCTGAGAAAATGTCTGCTGTAGACATGGCAGTGATTCTTTGATATGGAATAGTTGGGAGGGGACCCAAGTGATGGCATGACTTATTTTTAGACAATATAGGGCCTCCCTTGCAAAGGGTGGGTTTGGGAAGAATAGAGATGTTAGGAGCCAGGTCAACCTGGAGTTTTCTATGGCTGCCTGAAGCTTGGAAAAAAATTGGAAGAAGAAATTACTCAGTAAGAAATCATGTCAACCTGCTTCTCCAGTTATGCCCAAGCGGCCATGTCAGATCTGTGAACCTCCCTGCTTGCTTCTTAACTAACCCACAGTTTTACAAGGAAGATAATCTGGGTTAGAGGAATTATTAATTTTATTTCAGCTCACAAATTCCTCTTGACTATCACCCCTTTAGCCCAATGTAAACTCTGTTAGGGTTTTGTTAAGTGTAGAAACTGATATCTAAGCAAGAGTAAGAAGATGAAGTCACTTATCTTGACATGTCTTTAAACCTTTAATTATCGTAAACAAAAGATGTAGTCTGTTTGGAGCTGATAGTTGATGTCTTGCCTTTGTGGCTGTTAGTTTTTTGATTCTATCAGATGCAGTCATTGTTGACTCGAAGATCTAGAATAACATATCATCTACAAAGAAATGATTACAGTAATTGATCTTGATACTGCCTCCTCCTAATTGTATTTATATAATTGTCTAAAAGGGTTTTTAATAGAAGTACTGCAACAAGCCTGAAAAAGTCTGAGCTAAGTGGTAGCACCTTGAAACAAGATAGATACGATCCTGCCTTTAGGGGGGCTCTTCAATTTGTTTAGCCTACTATGTGGCTGATTGCTAGACTCCGTTACCCCATTCCTCAGTAAAAGAAACGATGGAAGTTTGAGGAGTATCAAACTCTTGGTACGCGATTGACATTTAGTAAACACTTGATGGGCAGTTGGTAGTGTGGGTGGCAGCATTCACAAGTGAATTCTGAAGTAGATGGTGAATGATGCTGAGATTTTATTTATCTGTCCCAGCGACACTGCCTGGACTCACACGCTGAGATCCTGGTAAGGTAGCATTTTTTTCTTCTTTTGCGGACTCAGCTAAGAGGACTTTGCAGTTGAGTTTGAATCTTGATGCATGCAGACCATCCCCGATGGCGCTATTTGGAAGGCCTTTTGTTGCCTGAGCAAAGTCGCCCTCCTGACCTTGCTACCAAATCTTGGCAAAGGATCAGTGGGTAAGCCCCATGCTCTGAGCATCTCATGTAACAGAACTGGTATTGGGACACTGATTACATGCAAGCAGTTCCCACACTAAAAGCATTAAAATTGAGATTTTTTCTTTGAAATTTAAAAGAAAGTGGAATAAAAATGTGCTTGCTTTCCAGCCTAGATCGATTAGCTGGCACGGGGAGAACACCGGCCTTTGAAATCTATAGGCATCCTGTTGCAGGCCTGACCCAGCTGACCCTGGGAGATTAGTAATGGTCTATGCAGCCTGCTCTGTCAGCAAGTCTGGCAGGCCGTGCACAGATGGTGCCAGTTGGAGAAAATCACTGCCGAACTGTGCACTAAAGCCTCTGCCTTGGCCATTCAGCCTCAGAGGAGGAGCCGAGAGTGAGACTGGGTGCTTTACAGCCAGGTTCCTGCCAAATGCCTCGGAAGAGACCTCAGAGGATGCCGTTCCGGGTTTAGGATGCATTTGCTGATTATTACTTAAGTAATGCTTTCTTGTCGCAGCTTAGGCGTTCCTGAGTTGTTGGGCATCTGGGATTTTTACAGGGTCTGTGGCCTTGGGGTTGTTCTGAAAGGGAATGTGAAATGAGAACTGATCTCATGCCAAAGAGTCAAGCATAATGCAATACTTGTTTTCCTAGAGTCAATCAGCCTAAGGAAAATTCGAGTAGGCTGGAAGGTGGGGGAGGAGGAGGAGTTTTAGAGTTTGAGTAATCGACTTAACCCAGGGGTAAAAGGAATTTTATTAGAGAAAGCAGCACACATGACCTCTGTCTTTCCCGCTGCCACCAGTTTCTGGGTTGTTGAGTGAGACCCTGAAAGTTGACAGTCAATACGCCTTGTGTGAGGTCAGCCCTAGAAATGGTGACGCTGCTCTCCGAAGACAGGAAAGAAAAAGACCTCGAGCCATTCAGCCACTGACTGAAATACGCTCTCAGCAAAGTTGAACTGAGCTGAAACTGTAAGCCTGTTCTTCCTAATCAGACATTTTATTCTTTAAAAATTCTACTTGGAGTTGCATTGAAAATTCAAAGTTAGGGAAATGCGTCTTTCTAACATACTTCCATCTGAGCTGTATTTCATCAGGTTGAAGACAGGCGGAAAAAATCATGCTGAATGAAAGATGGGAGGGGGCCTGGGTGTCTGTAATCGTGGAGGGTAACTGGATCAGTGAGTGGACTTTTCCCATTCCTGACTTTTTTGGTATTCTTCCTGCCACAACTTTGTCTTTTAAGTCTCCTTCCAGGTTAGTTGTGGGTTTGCAACTCGTTACTGTTTAACAGAACTTGTTTGATTCCTTTTGTGTCGTTTTGTGATACGTGGTGGTGTTTCATTCTGGAAGAATTTTCCTTGGAGATGCTGCTGCTGTGAAACGAGAAACTTCGCTTGTAGGTTCTTGAATGACCACCCCCCCACCCAAAGATAAAAAGAAACTGATCCTGTTCAGTGCACTCTCATGCTTTTGAGATTGGCGTAGAGGAGCCCACTCGGGAGGGAGAGCTGAATGACCAGAGCATTTGCTGACCTCACACAGTGAGTGCGGACGCACTCAGCAACACCTGATGGAGTCTGCAAGAGAGAGAGAGAAAGCACGCTTACATCAGACACAGGTGTGTCTTTTCTTGGTGAATAGAGCATAGCTCAGGCCTGATAGCTTTATTGACGAGATGGGAGGCCAAAGAAGGAGAGAAGTCAAGGGTGACTCCACGTGTGAGTTACAAGAAAGCAGTGGATACTTAAATGCTTTGGCAAGAGGAAGAGGAGTTCAGTTTTGAGCAGTTCGTTTTTGAAATGTCCAGGAGGTCTTTGGATACCTGGGTCTGGGTTTGATCAGAGAAGTCTGGGTTGGAGAGGGTAATCTGGGAGTCGCTGACACACACCTGGTGATGAAGCCAGAAGCCTGACTAAGGTAGCACAGAGAAGGAAGAGAAACGGGAGTAGATGACGTCCTGACAAGAACTAAAAGCACGCTGTGATTTCCCTCCCGCGTGGCTCTTTGAACAATGACGTGTCTTTGCCTGGAGAAGACAAATAACAGAAATGGCTTGGTGATTGTGTGTGGATCACGCTTGTTACATATTTGATAGGGAAATTCACAATCGTCTTTGGAAATGTAGAAATAAATTCTTGAAAATGACCCTGAAGTAGATTTTTGGAGTGCTTTGGTCCTTTTCACAGATGCTCTACCATTTGAAGTAGATGCCAAAACAAACGAGAAGACAGATAGCTCAGGGTCTGTAGTACGTGAAGCCGGCATCGGCTAGTTTATTTAGTAGGGGGAGCAGGAAGAGCAGAGGGAGAAGAGTGTCGTGGCCGCCAAGAATAAAACCTGGTGAAGAGGCCACATCAGCCCAGCTTGGCAGACAGGCCTAGTGGCTTTGTAATTATACTGGTGCCTGCTGGATGTGGGCCTTTTCCACTGAGTTTAAAAAAGGCTTTCCTCTAACTACCAGGTCTCTCAGCAGCTGGGCCACTTTTGCCCTCGGTGGTTTTTCCCGGTGGAATCTTTGCCGTGTCTGTGCTCCGTGGCTGTTTGCTGACTCCAGGATAATACCCTCGGCACTGCTGTTTTCACGTGGCTCCTGCCCATCTCCCTCTCCTGACTGAGCTCATAGGAGGTTTGTGAGGACATGCCCTTTGGGAAGAGCCCAGGAGAAACCACATGACTGCATGGCTAGACCAGCATACGTGGACTTGACCCACGGCTTGGCTTTTTCTTTATTTCTCTTCACCTCACTCCCTTTTTAATCTACTAGTACTTTTGACATAATAATATGTAACTGACTCAGATCTATAGAAATATGGCAGGGCATATACCTAGTGATGAGGGCCCATTAGCCCTGGGACTTCTGGATTAATAATTTCATTATGGATGCTGGGCGTGGTGGCTCATACCTGTAATCCCAGCACTTTGGGAGGCCAAGGTGGGCGGATCATGAAGTCAAGAGATCGAGATCATCCTGGCCAACATGGTGAAACCCCGTCTCTACTAAAAATACAAAAATTAGCTGGGCGTGATGGGGTGTGCCTGTAGTCCCAGTTACTCAGGAGGCTGAGGCAGGAGTATTGCTTGAACCTGGGAGGCAGAGGTTGCAGTGAGCTGAGATTCCGCCACTGCACGCCAGTCTGGGAACAGAGTGAGACACCGTCTCAAAAATAATAATAATAATAATAATAATATAATAATTTCATTATGGATAGAACTTCCATTTCACACTCAAATTTTTTTTTTTTTTTTGAGACAGAATTTTACTGTTGTTGTCCAGGCTGGAGTGCAATGGCACAATCTCAGCTCACTGCAACCTCACCCTTCTGCGTTCCAGCAATTCTCCTGCCTCAGCCTCCCAAGTAGCTGGGATCAAAGGCATGCGCCACCATGTCCAGCTAATTTTTATTTAGTAGAGACAGGGTTTCCCATGATGGTCAGGCTGGTCTCAAACTCCTGACCTCAGGTGATCCACCCCACTTGGCCTCCCAGAGTGCTGGGATTACAGATGTGAGTCACTGTCCCCGGCCTTGACACTCACCTTTGCCAGCAATTCTATTTTTAAAGTACTCTAACTCTGGTAATGACATAGGAAGAAAACATACTTTAAAATTGTAGGGAAGTCAATCCCAAAAAGAATTCCATGCTTTTTCTTCTGTGTACTTCCACTGTCTATAGTCCCAGAGTACATCTCCAAGAGGCGCTTTGTTTCTATCCGTGTTGCGGGTGTTGCTTGTATTGCTTTCTGGGAGAAGAAATCCTTAGGTACCAGTTAATAATGTATTTTGGGCCTCTGTTATTTGTATCGTTCTTCAGAACGGGCCATAGAATATGCTGAGACCAGGGTATCCTAAGTATGTGCAGTTGGAAACACTTGGGGCATTTGTTGCGGTTTTGGTGGTGGTGGTTTTAAAACTCCATTCTGTTATTCATAAGCTTATTTTCTCTTTTTGCTCCAGTCGTGTTTTCTTTTTAAAAATATTCTTCTGGCTGGGTGCAGTGGCTCACACCTGTAATCCCAACACTTTGGGAGGCCAAGACGGGTGGATCACCTGAGGTTGGAAGTTTGACACCAGCTTGACCAACATGGAGAAACCCCATCTCTACTAAAAATACAAAATTAGCCGGGTGTGGTGGTACATGCCTGTAATCCTGCTACTTGGGAGGCAGAGGCAGAAGAAGTGCTTGAACCTGGGAGGTGGAGGTTGCAGTAAGCTGAGATCGTGCCACTGCACTCCAGCCTGGGTGACACAGTGAGTCCTTGTCTCAAAAAAAAAAAAAAAAAAAAAAAAAAAAATTCTTCCACGTCTTTTTTATATAAATATCAGAACGTAATAAACAGGTTCATGCTTTCTTTTTTTCCCCTGCCTGTCATACTAAGTACTCTGTTGCCTCCTGGAACTCAAAGATGAGTAAGAGATGGTCTTTGTCTTCAAGAACCTAGAGTCCAGTGGTGGTGGCTGCAGGGGATTGGTAGGGGTGGGTGGACATAAAATAGGCGCTTTTAGTACAGTGTGACAAGGGCTGTGGGATATAACTAAGTCATGCCTGGCAGGGACTGGAATCGGGGGCCACTTTTGAGAAAATGCTGTGGCTGGATCATCTAGGAAGTAGGGCTTGTTTCCTCCCCATAGTGATGATCTGAGACTTGGTCATGGTGGGGTAGGGTGACAGCTACAATAGTTAGATACTGGTGGCTTATAAGAGGGTAGGGGTCAAGTGGTGGAAGGCAAGACTGCAGAGCAAAGCCAAGATCAGGTCATAGACTAAGGATCATGTATGCAGCTGGCCATCTGTATCCAATGGTAGACTACTTTTCCAGCTATGTGGAGGCTGGATGGAATTGGGAATGGGAAGAGATGTGCAGGAGGGACTCCATTTGAGTGGTTATTAGCAAATAGATGAGAGATGAGGGCCAGCTGGGTGCTATGCTTACACCTAGCACTTTTGGAGGCCGAGGTGGGCAGATCACTTGCAGTCAGGAGTTCGAAACCAGGTTGGCCAACATGACGAAACCCTGTCTCTACTAGAAATATAAAAATTAGCTGGGTGTGATGTCGTGCACCTGTAGTCCCAGCTACTAAGGAGGCTGAGGCAGGAGAATCGCTTGAACCTGGGAGGCAGGGTTTGCATGAGCCGGGGTCACACCATTACACTCCAGCCTGGGTGACAGAGTAAGACTCTGTCTCAAAAAAAAATAAAAAGTTAAGGTAGGTACTTATGCTAGGCAGTAGCAGTTTTGAAAACTCAGGACTGAAGGAATTGCTGGGAGTATGTATAGGACAGTTAGAGTCACAGTTTCCATTGCCATGCTGTGGAACACCTGGGAGAGGTGGGTACACAGTGGTGACCTATCAGCAGGCAACTTTTCCAGCAGCTGGAGAAATAAAGGTCTTGGTCCTGAGCAGTTACCTGGCTAGTGGACAGTGGCCGCCTCTACCTGTGGCCTGCAAGACCCTATGTGGTCTACCTCCTTGTTCCACCTCCTCTGGGGTCTCATTCCTGCCGTTTTCCCCTTTGCTCACTTTGCTGTAGCCACATTGTCTTTTCTGCAGATACTGTTTGAACATGTCCAAGCAAACATGTTCCAGTTTCAGATGTCTGTACTTGCTGTCTGAGTGACCCCTTCCATCCTTCTGTTCAAATGCCACCTTTAATACAGGCCTCGCTGACTGGTTTGATACTGTACACCCTGCCTTCAAATCCTCTCTATCCGTTTATCTGCTTTTCTTCGTCACTCTGATACTGCATAAACGTTTAGTTGGGTTTTTGCCTGTGTTGCTGGTTGGAACGTGAACTCTGAGATGGTAGGGGCTACACGCCATTAGTGTATCATTTGATTGTGGATCTTCAGGGGCTTTGAAAGTTGTTCTTGAAGAAGATACCCCGTAAAGTTGTACTTTAGGAAAAGTGAACACAGAAAGATTTTATTTTGTTTTATTTTGTGACAGTCTCACTTTGCTGCCCAGGCTGGAGTTCAGTGGCATGATCTCAGCTCACTGCAACCTCCACTTCTCATGTTCAAGTGATTCTCATGCCTCAGTCAGTGTCCCCATTAGTTGGGATTACAGGCATGTGCCACCACACTTGGCTGATTTTTGTATTTTTAGTGGAGATCGTTGATTTGATTTTTTTTTTGAGTCGGAATTTCGCTCTTGTTACCCAGGTTGGAGTGTAATGGTGCAATCTTAGCTCACCGCAATCTCCGTCTCCTGGGTTCAGGCAATTCTCCTGCCTCAGCCTCCCGTGTAGCTGGGATTACAGGCACGCGCCACCATGCCCAGCTAATTTTTTTTTTTGTACTTTTAGTAGAGACGGGGTTTCACCATGTTGACCAGGATGGTCTCAGTCTCTTGACCTCGTGATCCACCCGCCTCGGCCTCCCAAAGTGCTGGGATTACAGGCGTGAGCTACCGCGCCTGGCCGGTTTTTTTTTTGTTTTTTTGTTTTGTTGTTTTGTTTTTGTTTTCTTTTTTGAGCTAGACTCTTGCTCTGTTGTCAGGCTGGAGTGCAGTGGTGCCATCTTGTCTCTCTGCAACCTCCGCCTCCCGGATTCAAGAGATTCTTCGGCCTCGGCCTCCTGAGTAGCTGGAGCTACAGGCACATGCTACCATGCCTGGCTAATTTTTTTGTATTTTTAGTAGAGACAGCATTTCACCATATTAGCCAGGATGGTCTCCATCTTCTGACCTCGTGATCTGCCGCCTAGGCCTCCGAAATTGCTGGGATTACAGGCATGAACCACTGTGCCTGGCCTAGTAGAGATGGAGTTTTGCCATGTTGACCAAGCTGGTTTTGAACTCCTGGCTTCAAGTGAGCCGCCCATCTTGGCCTCCCAAAGTGGTGGGATTACAGGAGTGAGCCACTGCTCCCTGCCCAAAGATTAAAAATTGCTAGTGAGCCGGGCGTGGTGGCTCAAGCCTGTAATCCCAGCACTTTGGGAGGCCGAGGCAGGTGGATCACGAGGTCAAGAGATCGAGACCATCCTGGTCAACACGGTGAAACCCCGCCTCTATTAAAAATACAAAAATTAGCTGGACATGGTAGTGCGTGCCTGTAATCCCAGCTACTCGGGAGGCTGAGGCAGGAGAATTGCCTGAACCCAGGAGGCGGAGGTTGCGGTGAGCCGAGATTGCACCATTGCACTCCAGCCTGGGTAACAAGAGCGAAACTCCGTCTCAAAAAAAAAAAAAAATTGCTAGTGAAATGTAAACGAAGGTAGTAGTTGATATTATGTACTGCATTGCTGAGTTCACCCAGAACATTTTACATGTAACAAGATTTTACAACAAAGCCCTTCTATGTACTCGTTTGCAGCACTGCGTCTATTGTGGAAAATGAATTGCATTTTTTAAGGGTGTGCTGGTTTGTCATTACAATATACTCTTATCATCGGACAAACTTCAATTGAAATAAATATGTATTTATCTGAAGGCAGAAATTATGCCATTATCATTAATAATTCAGAAGAGTTTTCAGTTAAGCATTAAAAACATCATCGCCTTTGGCTGTGATCTGACTGCCTGAACTCATACAGTATCAAATTATTTTTCTCAATGATGATAAAATTAAACTCCACATAACCAGAACTCAGAAGTCCCCATTCTATAATCAGCATACGATCCTTTGAGCCTATCTCTTATAAGAAAGGGATATATAATCCTAAAATATATCAAGAATTTAACATTTTTGAAGCGTCCTTTCCTGGAGATATCCTTGGGTCTGTTTCCATTTGGTCCAGCATTTTGTCACAACATCATCTGTAGAACATTAAAGAGTCTAATTCCAAACATGACTTTGCGCAATTTGAAAATTCCTTGCCATCAGAGAAAGATCAAATTATGTTCCTTACATGAAAACATGGACTAATTAATGTATTTCATAACGATGTCAATGATAACTGTAGATAGGCTTCCTTTCATTGGATGGGAGATGTAATTGGCTGATCTGTACTGTCTTTGCTAATGCTGAGATTCTCTGATTCCTTCACTTCTTACTCAGAAGGCTCAAACTATAAATGGGTTTCTGGTTAACCTTTAGTGAATCCGTAATTTGGTTTATGAAAGTACCTCATTCAGTCTAGGAGTGTAACTAATGTGTTTAGTGCTTTTGTCAGAAGAATCTTCATAAAATGCAGTGATCATAGACACAAGAATGAGTCTCTGATTTCCTAGACCAACAGTTGATGCTTCTCTACATTGCATTTCAACATAGTGTGATTCTTCAGGCTCCCAGTTGAAGTTACTTTTGTAACTTGGCATGTTTCCTTTATTGAACGTGTGTGTGTGTGTGTGTGTGTGTAAAAAGCAGTAACAGTGATGTTACTTTTGGAGTTTTTTTGTTTTTGAGATAGAGTTTCACTCTTGTCACCCATGCTGGAGTGCAATGACATAATCTTGGCTCACTGCAACCTCCGCCTCCCAGATTCAAGTTATTCTCGTGCCTCAGCCTCCCGAGTAGCTGGAATTAGAGGTGCCCACCATCACACCTGGCTAATTTTTTTTTGTATTTTTAGTAGAGAGGGGGTTTCACCATGTTGGCCAGGCTGTTCGCAAACTCCTGACCTCACGTGATCCACCTGCCTTGGCCTCCCAGAGTGCTGGGATTACAGGTGTGAGGCACTGTGCCCGGCCTGGAGATTTTTCTCTACATGCATTTTTCACTTTATTTATTTATTTATTTTGCTGTGAAAATACTGCATTTCCATCTAACATACATCTTGTAGGCCAGTGTCACTCTCAGTACTTCACATTCACCCCACATTTTTTTTTGTTAAAGGCACTTTTCCACTTCAGACACTAATTATTAAAATTGCATGATTTGCCACATAAACACCAACAAGTCATGTCATTTGAGCAACAAATCAATGAACAAATATTGATGCAATTCACATTCCATGTGAGCATGACAGCGTCTGGGGTTCTGTACGTGATTGATACAGGAAGACAGAGAGAGCGTCTCTGCCTTTAAATGACCCAAAATCAAATTAGTGGGAGACTATGGAGAAAGCAGAAAATCTTAATGAAAACTCTCCAACTAGTTTTCATAGTTGCTAACGTAGCAGTGTGATCATTCATGGAGGGTTTGCTGAGTGCCATGCTACAAGACAGAAGGGGGTGCTGCATGCAATTAGGCAAATAACATAAACTCCTCAAGCCTCCACTTAGGCATCTCTAAAGAAAACGTAAGAAACCCTAACACATCTGTGTCACCTGTTATGTGAGGGCTCAAATGTGACAGTAAAAGGAAAATGAGAGCTGGGTACAATGACCCATAACTGTAGTCCCAGCACTTTTGGAGGCCAAGGCAGGTGGATCACTTGAGGCCAGGAATTGCAGACCTGCCTGGGCAACATGGTGAAACCCCGTCTCTACCAAAAATACAAAAATTAGTTGGGCACGGTGGTGAGCACCTGTAATCCCAGCTACTCAGGTGGCTGAGGCATGAGAATCGCTTGAACCCAGAAAGGAGAGGTTGCGGTGAGCTGAGAATGTGCCACTGCACTCCAGCCTGGGCAACAGAGTGAGACTCTATCTCAAAAAAAAAAATTTTATAAAAAAAATAAAAGGATTTAGAAAATTATAACTACGGAAATGGTAGTGAGCAGTGGTGAAAGACTGGTTCTCCTTAAATATCTCTTCTATGAAAGAGATGTTTCCATGAAACATGGTCTTCAGGTTTTGGAGATAATTTCGGCTGCATCCAAGGGTAGGTTACAGTGTGCTTCGTAGTGGTATGATGGAAATTGAAGGGCCCTGGCTCATGTCCTTTGACCTTTATCATTGATCAAGGGAAATCCATGTGTTTGGTGATAATTCTAGGATTCTAAATTTCATTTGCAAATCAGACTTAGACTTAACTTTCACAATTTGAAAGGAATATGTAAAAGCTGGCCATGTGCGTGTTTTCTTTTTGTTTCGCTGAGTAAAGTTTCCAACCCATTAGGAAGAGGTTGTTAGCGCTCTAATGTTGACCCATTTATGTAAACACCGCTTGAATGTAAGCTTAGTGCCCGCTGCCATAGGTTTTGTTCTCTGCAGTAATCCCAGTGCCTAGAGCAAGGCCTGGTCAAGAACAGATGCTCAGTGGCCTCTTCTAAAATTAATGACCGTGTTGAAGAACTGTTTTACGCACTCTGCAAGCCATTTGGAAATACCGTGAAAGTAGATTAAGGGTATGACCTTAAGAACCCCAAAATCGTCCAGGCGCGGTGGCTCACACCTGTTATCCCAGCACTTTGGGAGGCCGAAGTGGGCAGATCATGAGGTCAGGAGATAGAGACCATCCTGGCTAACACGGTGAAACCCTGTCTCTACTAAAAATACAAAAAATTAGCCGAGCATGGTGGCACGCACCTGTAATCCCAGCTACTTGGGAGGCTGTGGCAGGAGAATCGCTTGAACCTGGGAGGTGGAGGTTGGAGTGAGCCGAGTTGGCCACTGCACCCCAGCCTGGCGACAGAGCATCACTCTGTCTCAAAAAACGAAAAAAAAAAAAAAGACACACACACACACACCCAAAATCTAGCAAGGAGAAAGAAAAACAGCAAATGACAATTGTGTAACAAGTGAGGAGTTATGGGGACCTGGATGTGGGGGAGGATTGCAGTCAGGAAGACTTCATGGAGGTGGTGGTGACGATTATGTTCCATGTAATCTGTTCTTCTTCGAAGGGGTTTGGGGACAGTGAGAATGCTGAGCTCTCTTTACAGGCAATAAGAAAGTTCACTGTCTGTAGGGAATTTAAGATCAGTAATAAAATTGGCTATACAAGCCAGTCTGGGCTGGGTGCGGTGGCTCGTGCCTGTAGTCCCAGCACTTTGGGAGGCTGAGGTTTACAGATCACCTGAGGTCAGGAGGTTGAGACCAGCCTGACCGACATGGAAAAACCCCATCTCTACTAAAAATACAAAATTAGCCAGGTGTGGTGGCGCATGCCTGTAATCCCAGCTGTTTGGGAGGCCGAGGCAGGAGAATCACTTGAATTCGTGAGGTGGACGTTGCAGTGAGCCAAGATTGTGCCATTGTATTCCAGCCTGGGTAACAAGAGCAAAACTCTGCCTCAAAAAAAAAAAAAAATTAGAACCTTCTGGCTTGGTAACGATGATAATTTTACAGTTGTGTTCTGTTAAAACAAAATACTGAAAAAACCTTAACAGTGAATACACATACAATTCAAGATAACCCCAGGAAAAAAGAAAATGTGTTTTCTATAACTCTCAGAAGTTTTTGTTTTCTTACTGTTTCAAAGCAAGATGATCTTTTTAAAAATCTGTTGCATCTTAAAATTGAAACTTTCTTGGGTCAGCCTCATGTACTGTCACACTTCTGTTATCAAAGAATGACCTTTCATTTGTTGAAAATAATTTTTATCAAAAATTGATGTTGAATTCCACCATGTGCCTTTTAAATGTCCTGGTTTGATCTACCAGGGGGTTATTGTTATATAGTTCTTTTATTCCTAGACAGAAACCTTTCTTCTACCAGTCAACTGTGCCCCCAGATTCATAACTCAGTACTGGTCATTCTCTGTTGAAATTTTATCTTCTCATGTTGAAATTTTATCATCATCAATATTTTGGATGTTGGTGGTCGGGGATCTGCCACCTTGCTATTTTTCAGGTATGTAGAAGGAGGTGAAAAATTCGTCTAAATCCAACAAAAAGTTTGATTTTTAAAATATCTAAATCAAACAAAAAGTCAGTTTATGAAAGCTCCGAATTCCCTAGGATACATTTTTGTTCTTTGGAGGCTGTTTCTTTATCAAATGGTACCTAATGCTGTGTGGATAGCCATACCCACCAAAGTAGCTTATTTACCAGCCCGGATCGAGACCATTGATTTTTGTAGAGTCAGTCATACAGCTTATTAACATTCCATTATGCTGAGCATAGAACTAACAGGAGAACATGTATGAGGTCAGAGATCAGAAGTAGACTTCGGAATGTATTCCAAAAAGGGTGCAATGGAGAGCATTGACAGGGGCCTGTGGGTAAAGCAGAGTCTTCCAGGGAAGGTAACAAAGGCTGAGGCAACGCTGCTTCGTAACTTCCTAGTCCGTGAGATACTGTGAATCTAATCTATAGCTAACTTAATTTACTCTTCATCAAAATTTAGCTGACTCCAACATGGGTACCTTTTGAGCTTCCTGTAATTTTCTCTTATGAGGGTTTTAAGTATTTAGCTCAACTAATTGAATTGGAAGATGCAGGAACATTGTTTGAATGTTTGAATCTCATTTCATGCTTCATACTGGGACGAGGCCCTCGGAGGGCAGAAATGCCAGTTGGGGCATAATTGCTGGGGAGGGGCAGGATGCGGTGGCCATTCCTGTTTCACAGCTCAGGGCCTTTTGGAGACAAGGAGAGCTGGCAGGGGCCTGAGAATTAAACAGTAAGTTAATGAAGGAATTTTTCTACTGTTTTAGCTATTATCTAGAGCCCATGTTAGACCCTTAACTGGCCTTTGGGTGAACTTGACATTTGAATAATTTGGGAGCTTTACACAGTGAAAACTGGAAGAGTAAACCTGGAAAAGCAGGTTTGAATGTGAGCATTTAGTTATATTAAGATTACTTTGGGGCCAGGCGCGGTGGCTCACGCCTGTAATCCCAGTACTTTGGGAGGCAGAGGCGGGCGGATCACTTGAGGTCAGGAGTTTGAGACCAGCCTGACCAACATGCTGAAAGCCTGTCTACTAAAAATACAAAAATTAGCCTGCCTGGTGGTACATGCCTGTAATCCCACCTACTTGGAAGACTGAGACAGGAGAATTGCTTGAACCTGGGAGGCGGAGGTTGCAATCAGCCAATATGGGGCCATTTCACTCCAGCCTGGGCAACAAGAGCAAAACTCTGTCTAAAAAAAAAAAAAAATTTGATAGGTCTTTGTTAAGGTTTACATTGTGGTAGGCATTGAGAGGTGTAAGTAGAAAGAATCCTCACTTTCAAGTGACAGTTCTAGAGAGCCTGTATCCAGAAGGCTCTAGAACCTGACAATTTCATAAGAACCCTGGCAATGTGTGAAATAAGTTTAAAGTAAATATTACTTCTCATTTAGTCATCAAGTAGCCCTTGTTTGGGTGGAAATTGGGGAAGAAAATCTGTTGTTTAAGAATGTGATAAGGAAGGAGTGGTCAGACAAGTAGAAGGATTACTGGGAAGAATCCTGTCCAGAAAATGGAGAAAAGAGAATTTCCAGAAGGAAAGGGTGGGTCCAACTGTGTCTCATGCCACAGAGAAGCCAAGTGAAGATAAGCTTGCAATAGTGAGCAGTGGTGATACGGAGGTAATTGGTGGCCTTCGGGAGAAACCGTTAGTGGGTGTGGTTGGGGGAAAGACTTGTAGGCAGTTAAGGAATGGAGTCTTACTCCTCTAAGACTCTTTACAAAGAGAAGGGGCATGTATGAGATAAAGGAGCGTGAAATATGGACCAAATTCCATTTGTTTGCAATTGTGTGATTTTTGCAAAACTTCCTCTGTGCCTTGACTGTAAAACAATGGATGATACAAGTAGCTCTTATTTGAGAGAAGCAGATGAGTCACACCATTATACAAAGTAGATTCTTACTAGATGGATACCTTAAAAAAAGCACAGTAAAAATGCCATTGTAAGATAAACTGCATTTACTTCCAGTTTATGGGCTTACAAGTATATTTCTCTTTTTAATTTATTTTTAATTGTGATTAAAAAACCCGCCGGGCGCGGTGACTCAAGCCTGTAATCCCAGCACTTTGGGAAGCCGAGGCAGGTGGATCACGAGGTCAAGAGATCGAGACCATCCTGGTCAACATGGTGAAACCCCGTCTCTACTAAAAATACAAAACATTAGCTGGGCATGGTGGTGCGTGCCTGTAATCCCAGCTACTCAGGAGGCTGAGGCAGGAGAATTGCCTGAACCCAGGAGGCGGAGGTTGTGGTGAGCCAAGATTGCGCCATTGCACTCCAGCCTGGGTAACAAGAGTGAAACTCCGTCTCAAAAAAAATAAATAAATAAAAATAAAAGTAAAATAAAAACCCAGTGTAAAACTTACTATCTTTACTATTTCTAAGTGCACAATTCAGCAGTGTAAATACATTCACATCGTCGTGCAAGCAGTTTCCAGAACCTTTCGTCTTGCAAAGCTGAAATTCTATACCTGCTAACCAGCCACTGACCGTTTCCCCCTCCCCTCAGCCCCTGGCAACACCATGCTGCTTCCTGTGTCTGAGTGTCCAGATACTTCATGTGATGGAATCGCACCATATTTGCTTTTTTGTACTGGCTTATTTCACTTAGCATGTTTGCCATGTTGATCCATGTTGGAGCCTGCATCACACTTCTTTTCATGGCTGGGTAGTATACCATTGTATGTATGTGTCACATTTTGTTTTCTCATTCATCCAGTGATGGACATTTAGGCTGCTTCTGCCTTTTGGCTGTTGGGACTAATGCTCTGTGAAGAAGGGTGTACAAATATCTATTTCTCTTTTTTAAGCTAGTGATGTTTATTCTTCTGCCTGCGTGTGAGTCATGGCTGGTTTAAGGTGAGCGTGATGCAGGAGAGGTGGAAGCTCTCAGGGGAGATCTATAAGACCACAGGTTGGAGACAGAACTCAGGGACAGAAAAGCATTTTTCCTTTAGAAGATTAGAAGCACCAGTCTCAAGAGTACTGTGCTCAAGGCAGTATTTTCTAACAGAGAAGGGAAGGTGCTGTCTTCAGTTCATCTTTAAACTTAAGTTGCCAGAGGAGCTCAGCTGTGTCTCTTACTTTGTTGGGGTGTCAAAACACTTTGCTTTACTATGCAACGTATTTTTCCTTGTGTTGTATACAGCGATGATAATGAGAAGCAGGAAGCTCTTAGATAGCTGAAGAGCCCATGGCAGAAGTCCTGCTGTGCGTTAACTGCGACGCTTAGATGAATGCAGGAGCTGAGAGTGGGCCCATCCCCTGCTGTGGCTGGTTAATCCCCGGTAGTTTTCCGCATTTGTCCTATGTAATTCTTACTCCTTTTCCGAGTAAGAAATGACATCAGAAGAGCAAAACTTAATGCTGTGTCTTGTGGAGGCTGCAGTGAGCTGAGATGGTACAACTGTCCTCCAGCCTGGGCAACAGAGCTAGACTGTCTCCAAAAAAAAAAAAAAAAAAAAAAGGTATTCTCTTTTCCCCTGCCTTTCTTTCATCTAAAAATGGCAGTCCCAGTCCACTTTGGGCACAGTTCTGCATTCGTTTATTCAACCTCAAGCCACTTAGGAGAAATCAAAGTTAATTTGTTCATTAAACCTTAAGAGAAGCTTAAAGTTTGACGAAACTTTAAGATGACGAAAACACAAACCTTGTGGTTGTCTTTACTCAGCTTTGAAAAATGTGACTGTTCTAAACCTCCTGGGAAAGAAACTGTAGTTATTGCCAGGCACAATGGCTCATGCCTGCATTCCCAGCGCTTTGGGAGGCTGAGGCAGGCGGATAACTTGAAGTCAGGAGTTCGAGAAATCCTGTCTCTACTAAAAATACAAAAAGTAGTTTGGTGTGGCAGTGCATACCTGTAACCCCAGCTACTCAGGAGGCTGAGGCAGGAGAATCCCTTCAACCTGGGAGGCAGAGGCTGTAAAGGCCAAGATTGTGCCACAGCACTCCAACCTGAGCAACAGAGCAAGACCCTGTATTAAAAAAGAAGAAAAAGAAAAAGAAACTACATTGACTCTGCCAATCTCTAGAGATAGGATTTCTTTACCTGATAAAAGTTAGGACTGTATGACCCAGTAGAGTTTATGTTCCAGAAGTTTCTTCAGACCAGAACACAGTTCATAACTCACCTGCCAGAGACCATGGTAGTGTCACAGTGTACTCTTGAACTCTCTCAAGGTTTATGTTTCTTAAGACAGAATCTGTTGCCCAGGCTGGAGTGCTGTGGCACAGTCATAGCTTACTGTAGCCCCAAATTCCTGCGTCAAAGGGGTCCTCCTGTCTCAGCTTCCTGAGTAGCTGGCAGCATAGTTGAATGCCACAGAACCCAGCTAATTTATTTTAATTTTTAGTAGGGATGACATCTCACTATGTAGCCCAGGCTGGTCTTGAACTCCTGGCCTGAAGTGATTGTTCTGCTTCAGTCCCCAGAGTGCTGGGATTATAGGCATGAGTCATTGTGCCCAGCTTCTCTTAAGGTTTAATGAACAAATTAACTTTGATTTCTCCTAAGTGGCTTGAGGTTGAATAAACGAATGCAGAACTGTGCCCAAAGTGGACTGGGACTGCCATTTTTAGATGAAAGAAAGGCAGGGGAAAGGAGAATACCTTTTTTTTTTTTTTTTTTTTTTTTGGAGATAGAGTCTAGTTCTGTTGCCCAGGCTGGAGTGCAGTTGTACCATCTCAGCTCACTGCAGCCTCCACCTCCCGGGTTCAAGTGATTCTCCTGCCTCAGCCTCCCAAGTAGCTGGGGTTACTGGCGCCTGCCGCCACGCCTGGCACATTTTTGCATTTTAGTAGAGACGGGGTTTCACTGTGTTGGCCAGGCTGCTCTCGAACTCCTGATCTCGTGATCCGCCCACCTTGCCCTCCCAGAGTGCTGGGATTACAGGCATGAGCCACTGCATCGGGCCACTATTTTAATATTAAAATGTTAAATGCTCTTTGGACAGACAGTGAGTTGGAGGCCAGGAGCTGAGCCCGACCGTGGTAGCTCAGCTTTGTCTTCTAGTTCTGACTGAATGTCATCCCACTCAGAAGGCCAGTATTTTTATGTCTTGGTAAGTTTTTAAATGTGGGTTTAAAACCTAAATAGAAGTGACTTTTTCAGAATAGTAACTTGCGAGAAACAGCTGGTCCTGGTGGATAAAGCCTAGACTCGGGATCAATAGACCAGAATTGTTTTCCCCTTGTTTAAATATCTGTGGGCTCTCTGAGGTAAACAGAGCAACACTTTCCCTGAATGTAAATATTTTCAGCAGATTGGAATTTTTAAAAGATTGTGGCTTGCTTGGGCAAAGCATTTTAAATTCTTCTTCTTTCTGAAAATTTATGAAATAATGGGAGAAAAGAATAGGAAAACACAAAAGAAATCCAGAGCAATTAGAAGAAGAAGATCCGAGTGATGATAGGCAGTGGAAGGGGGTGTCGGGGCTGGCAGGTACCCAGGGCACGGAGCGAGAGAAGGCAGAATTCCAGACCAGACCAGGAAGGAGGAGTTTGCTGTCTCCTTCTCCAGCCAGTGTGTGTTGGTCTTAGTTGACTGGGAGTGCAGATGACGAAAACACAAACCTTGAGATACTGGCAACCAGATGCCAACATTTTCTACTTCAAAATGGACTGAAGTTCTATCTGATACGTTTTCCCGGGACTTTTTTCTTTTTCTTTTTTTTTTTTTTTTTTTGAGATGGAGTTTCGCTTTTGTTGCCCAGGCTGGAGTGCAATGGCGTGATCTCAGCTCACCGCAACCTCCGCTTCCCAGGTTCAAGTGATTATTCTGCCTCAGCCTCCTGAGTAGCTGAGATTAGAGGCGTGTACCCTTATGCTTGACTA
The DNA here is from genome assembly GCF_009761245.1 of Sapajus apella. Taxonomy (NCBI): domain Eukaryota; kingdom Metazoa; phylum Chordata; class Mammalia; order Primates; family Cebidae; genus Sapajus; species Sapajus apella. Next base: position 3,065,158 of record NW_022437003.1, on the reverse strand, counting down.
ATTTTTTTTTGTATTTTTAGTAGAAACCGGGTTTCACCATGTTAAACGGGGGATCACCATGTGATCCGCCTCCCTCAGCCTCCCGAAGTGCTGGGATTACAGGCGTGACCCACCGCACCTGGCAATGCCCAGCTCATTTTTGTATTTTTAGTAGAGACGGGGTTTCACCATGTTGGCCAGGATGGTCTCGATCTCCTGACTTTGTGATCCACCTACCTCGGCCTCCCAAAGTGCTGGGATTACAGATGTGAGCCACCGCGCCCGGCCTTCCCTGAACTTTTATCTCCTGTTTCCCCCATCTTTCCACTGCCTGTGGTGGCCCAGTTTACACTGATTGCAAGCTTCTCTCCCTAGATAGAACTTTCCCTCTGCTTCCCTCTCCTACCGTGGCTTACCTGTTCAATTGATTATGTCCTTTGAGCCTTGGCCAGTAGATTCCTGAATGAAGTAAATTTATGCTGAAGGTTTTATAGCTAGGTGGTGGTGTATCAAGGGGCTTTGATACCTAAGAGACCAAGCTGTGGTAGGGATTTGAATCTTTAGACAAGCAGCCCAGGAAGAGATTGTTTTGGGGGCAGTAGGACTTCTAGGTGCTCCTGAACATCTTGTAGGTATATATGCTTCGTGAGCCAAAATCATGACTCTGGACTTAATGAAATGCGTTCAATACTAAGAATTGTTTTAAACAGGCAGAGATTTTTTTGAGTTAACTTTAGATGTTTTCATTAAATATTAGAGCTGGAAAGGATAAATAATGGTCATGTTCTAAAGAAGTTTTTTCATGAATTGATACATATCTAATTTTTTGATACTTCTTAAAGTGAGAGAAGGTAAAGAAAGATCCTGAGGTTGTGCTTGTCTTTACCAAGAAAGGCTTGGCACAGTGACTTGCTGAGATGAATGAGTTTGGCAATTGGCTATAATCTGAGAATGTTCTGAATTCAGTAGCCTGGGATGTGTTTGTGTTCTCAGGTTAATTGCTTATTTAGCTGGCAGTCCTTTGGGGCTGCTAGTCCATTTGTTAATTCCAAAAGTTGTTGGACATTTGTTTAATAAAAACAAATACATTTGTTTTTTTTGTTGTTGTTTTTTTTTTTGTTTGTTTTTTTGTTTTTTGTTTTGAGACGGAGTTTCACTCTTGTTACCCAGGCTGGAGTGCAATGGCACGATCTCGGCTCACCGCAACCTCCGCCTCCTGGGTTCAGGCAATTCTCCTGCCTCAGCCTCCTGAGCAGCTGGGATTACAGGCACGCGCCACCATGCCCAGCTAATTTTTTGTAGCTTTAGTAGAGACGGGGTTCCACCGTGTTGACCAGGATGGTCTCGATCTCTTGACCTTGTGATCCACCCGCCTCGGCCTCCCAAAGTGCTGGGATTACAGGCTTGAGCCACCGCGCCCGGCAAAACAAATACATATGGAGAAATCCAGCTTCCCAAGTAACCACATGAGTAGCAATTGAGTAGGTATAAAGTAATGGTTTAAGAAATGATAGTCTTTTGTATGGCAAGATAAAGGCAGAATGTCTTTTAGAAGGAAAATTTTAAGTGATTAATTTTTAAAGTATATTCTGTTTTGGCCAAATACTTGTGTATCTCTGAGAATATAAATGAGGTAAAGAGGTAAATAAGACATTTATTTAATATTGGTATGACAACTATGGAAGATATGTGATTGTTGTTTTCCAATTGGTTGTAAAATAAGAGAGATTTGAGAACGTTTTTATTAGAATCACTTAGACTGTTTTGTCCCTTTATGAAGAGTACCAGGTTGACCCATTTTCCTAGTAAATACATGAAGTCTTATTTAATTAGTGATTATGCTTGAAGACAATACTGACACTGTTTCTCGTGGTGTCTCTGACTCAGGAACTTAAGGTTTTCATTTTGATGATTTTTTTTTTTCTTCAGAGATTATATTTACCATCTAGAAGCATATCGAGCTCATCATAAAAGTGTGTACAAAACAACAGCTTAATTGAACTTGAGATTCCATATTGGCCCGTTCACCTAAAGCACCTGATTTTTGAGGACGAGTTGTGACCATCCATCGACACATGCTGGGAATACATTCTAGTTTTTATAACGAGAGGAGAAATGAAAGGGCTATTAGAATTATTAGAAAACAATATTTTCTTTTTGGCTTTTTCCAGAGAAAAAACAAGACAAGACTTTGTGCTATTTCATCAAGTCCTTGACGCCTCCTCCCAGCTGGTCAGGTTCTTTTTATGTGGCATGTAATCCTTGAGTTGTTGTGAGTCAACAAATGGACGAGAGCAAGTGTTCAGCCATCTTACTGGTTTTACGCCGAGCAAATAGGCACATTATATGAATACACCAAATGCATAAACAAGTTTGCATGAGCCAAGGATTCCAGATGAGCCCAGCAGCTGCCATTCATGCCCTTAAGAATAGAAGTGCCCTTCTTCATTCTCTAATTTGTTGTTGCCCCACGTTGGGAAATGTCAGCTGTAAGATTTATAGATTCAAGGCTCTGTGATAACAAGTTGCCTCTTAGAACTTTTCAGCTCTAAGAGCTTTTTGTTAGCCAGGTAGACAGAGATATAGAAACATATTTATGCTTTCCCTATATAATTCTTGAATCATTTACAACATCAGTGGTGGTCTTAAAATATACACACACACACACACACAAAATAGCATATAAATTACACACACACACAATAGCATATAAATTACACACACACACAATAGCATATAAATTACACACACACACACACACACACACACACACACACACACACACACCTGTCTCTGTATCTACCTAATACATTACTGCAGGTACGCATCAGTAAATCATAATTTTCTGAAGAGGCTCCCTTTGACTGGTAACTCATGTTGGTACCTGGAATACAAAACTCCTAAAGCTGCGCCTCTCTTGTAATCTGAGCTTCATAAGCAATACTCTTTGAGTAATAAAAATCAGTTCCTCCTGTGCTTCCTAATAACATCAATCCTTTTTGTATCTGTAGGAATTTTTCGTACTCTTCCCCAAATTTCCCCCTTAAAATTATGGCATTGGAAATAATGGTTTTATGTTTTGGGGGACTGTTACTTTCTAATTGAAATTAAATATCTGTGGCTTACTCTCCAGTGCTGAGTTGATATGCGAAACATTTCCTGGCACATCAATAAAACCAGCTTTAAGTCTCCCCACAAATAATCAAATGGCAGGTAGAAGGGATATCTGACCTAGTTGCTCCTCTAACTGCTTTTTATCAAAAGAAATTGGTAAACCACTCAGTCTATAAACCTTTTTGTCTATGATTCTGTAGTGTCAGGGGAACATTTCGATGGGTCTTTTACTTATATGGAGAAAGAAAACCTAAATCTCAAACCACCATTTAGAAAACCCACAAACTCCTGGGCTGTCATTTGACTTGCAGACTTGCAACTCCCTTTCTGGTTGCGTTCTGTGGAGTGGGTGAAGGGCTGTCTGATGGAGATGCATTTTAGAGGCAAGACAGATTGAAGGGTATAATTTAGTGACATTTTGCTGACTGCATTTCTTGCTATATGCATGCCTCTTCATATATTTTACTATTTTACAACATCCAGTTACCTCTTAGCCTACTTGAGGCAGGCCTTACAATTTTGGGACTGTTTCTTGTATACATAATGACTCAATAAAGGTGTCCGATTATGACATTAGTCATTCTGTTAAGTGCTGTTCTTTGACTGTGTATGTAAATCAGTGTATCTTTAACAAGTGAGCTGACCAAAGGCCATTAAATGAGTTGTCCTTATTTTGTTTTTTTTACTGCCCCAATTTTAAGTTTACAAAGAAATCCAGCATGTAACTACCACGTTTAACTCTCCACTTTTTAATTTTGAATACCAAATATGGCAGTTACTCAGGTGGCCAAGTAGGCTTTTTTCTGACCTCGAATGTGGTTTACTGGTGTTACACTTAAAAAAAAAAAAAAAAAAAAAGACAAAAAGTGGATGTCAGTATTTGCTGTTTTAGGATAGCATAAGCCTTTGAGATTTCCCAAAGATCATTTTAAAAGTCTGACATGCATCTGTGTTACATCTTCGTTTTTAGCTGAGTGGCATCATCCCGTATTCATATTTAAGTGACCCTGGAATATGATGCAGAGATAGGTCGCTGTAGGTTAATAACAGGCATCAGCATCTGTGGTTTATGTGAGGTTGTTTAAGGAACGTTTCTAAGTCTAGAAATAAAATTCTCTTAAACCTGATGATAGGTGTATGTTTACTAAGATAGTTTTCCTTCCATTTGCACAGCTTTAAAGCTGGAGTTAAAACATAACCCATGGGATTTAAGAAAAAAAAATTGTTACCCAAAAGCGAATTCATGGTACTAGTAAGTTTGAAGTAACCTCAGGGACTGCTGTTCTGTGGTAGAATGTGCGTCAAGGTGTATTTCTTTTATTAGGAACATATTATATCCATGTCCTTTAATAGGGATGACAGATATTAGCAGAGGCTTATTGAGGGAAAAGAATAATTTTTGTGTGTGCATATACATTTAGGCTTAGGCATTATTAGTTGTAAGTTTCCACAGCACAACTCAAAATTCAAAGGAGATGCCTTTTAAAAAATATAGTGGTGATGGAGTCTGAGTAAGAGAATCCTGTGTTGAAAGTGGAGCAGACCATGGTCATTTCTATGCAAAGAGCTTTTGGTCTGGCAACATAGGGCTTATGATCTTAATACAAAGTCCTTTAAAATCAATTAAAAAAAGAAAACAGCCTTGAAAGTGTGGTAGCATTGAGTTCATTCTTTTTAAAAAAAAAATCTATTTTCAATTACATTATTCCATTTAAATGTACCACAATGGCTTTTAAAAAAAAGATACTTCTAGCCTATGTATATATTCACAGCTGTCAGAAATACGTGTCATTCTTTGTCTTACAAATCCCTGTTCTCAGCCATTTCAGAACCTAATCCTTGAGGCAGCCATTTTGCTGAAAGGCAGTTCAAGAAACAGTCTGTCAGCCTGGCCTGGCTCTTGCTGAAAATGCGTCATTTCTGTACCCAACATGAGCATTAGTTCCAGATTTTTGAATGATGCAAAATTAAGGTCGGAGAGTCAAATATGAAAAATACATCTTGCAGGCAGAGCCCTCATTAGCATCCCCTCATCAATCTCCCAAATCTAGGAGCTGGGAGACCATTGTACTGTTATCCTGCTGATGTTGAGTTGATGGGAAATTGAATGGAACAGACTGGCAGTTGTGAAGGCCGGCTGATAATGATGGCACAAGCTCAACGAAGAAGCTTAGTAAAATCTGGAGGAGGTGTTTTTTATCATTTGGCCTCATTCTGTTGGTTGTTGGCATTTGCTTGGCAAGAGGGAGGTGTTCTTATCTCCCCGGCTAGAGAGATTTTAAATGTGCTTGAAAATACTGAGCATGCACTTCTGTTACTGCCTCTTCCCAGCAAGACCTGTGGAAGCAAGGCAGCTGTGTACTGAGCAGGAAAATCCACTCAAACTGATAACATTCAGGTAAACCTGAAAACCGGCTGCATTTTCTGGTAATTAAATTAAAAGAAGGCTGTTGACTATCGGAACCCTTTTTCTTCATGAGCACATCATTGTAATAAATAGGATAACCTCAAATATTTTTTCTTCAAGATTGATGGTGTGTTTTGATTTTTAAACACTTGTGTGTAAAGGTAGGTAGGTGCTTTTATATCATTAGGTGGCACCTCAAAACATACGATTGGTCATGTTTCTGCCTTGCATGGTTTATGAGAGGAAAGTTGGCCAAACAGGGCTAATTTTACTAATTAAAGTCATACTGCCCAAATGGATTAACATGATAGAGACGTTTGGTTTTAATAGCACTTGGAAAGGGTACTGAGTCCTAAAACGTTCTGTTTGGAAAGCTTTGCTCTATAAAATTTGCCTTTAACACGGCTGATGACCCTTAATTAGAATGATATACTGTACTTGCTGGTGTGATGTCTGTTTGAGAAGAAGCAATACTGGTGTGCCCAAGTATCATTGATTTTCATGTATTAAGATGCCTTATTTTCCGGGCCTGGCATTTCTGAGTACCTGTCTTCTCTGTTCTGTTTCAGGTGTGAATCATGGCAATGCAGTGAAAGACAGTGATTTACAACTTTTGAGGGCATGCATGTATATGATTAAGGGATGGAGGTGAAGGACTCCAAGATTTACTTCCTTTCCTTTCCTTTCCAGCAGAGTTACCTGAGAGGAGTGAGTAATGGGATCATTTGCAACACCACAGGCCCCTTTTCAAGAGACCGGTAATCAAAACAGGAAGACAAAACTGAGACGATTTCAACTGGGAGAATACAACTTTTGATACTTTCTGGATATACCCTTAGCAAACAGGAGAGTCTTCAGAGTTTTCCTGTTTTATATTTTCATGGAGATTTTCGTTAAAAAGGTTAGTATGTCAATCCTGGTTACATCATGCAGACGCCCTGTTAAATTTTATACGTCTTTCCTCCATGCTTTCTGCTCTGGATATTCTTATATTGAGAAATCAGAGAAACTTAGTGGCCTATTTATAGAACTCAGGTTCTTTTTACAAGGGCAAAGAATAATCAAGAATTAGGAGTGGGCCAGGGGCGGTGGCTAATGCTTGTAATCCCAGCACTTTGGGAGGCTGAGGCAGGTGAATCACTTGAGGCCAGGATCTTGAGACCAGCCTGATCAACATGACAAAACCCCATCTCTACTAAAAATACAAAAATTAGCTGGGTGTGGTGGTATGTGGCTGTAGTCCCAGCTACTTGGGAGGCTGAAGAAGAATCACTTGAACCCAGGAGGTGGAGGTGGCAGTGAGCTGAGATCGCACCACTGCACTCCAGTCTGGGTAACAGAGCGACACTCCGTCCCAAAGAAAAATAAAAGGAATTAGGAGTGTTGGCTGGGTGCGGTGGTGGCTCACACATGTAATCACAGCACTTTGGGATGCTGAGGCAGGTGGATCACTTGAGCCCAGGAGTTCGAGACCAGCCTGGGCAGCGTAGTGAGACTTCATCTCTTCAAATAATAACAAAAATTAGTTGGATGTGGTGACATGTTGCCTGTGGTTCCAGCTTCTCTGTAGGCTGAGGTGGGACGATCACCTGGAATCTGGTGAAGGCTGCAGTGAGCTGAGATTGCACTCCAGTCTGGGTGAAAGAGCGAGACACTGTCTCAAAAAAAAGAGAAAGAAATATAACAAATACAGCAACGTTTTTAGGAAGGGGTGGAGTGTGCACAACACGACTAGTCTGTGTTCATACTAAAAAAAAACACTTTGGGAGGCTGAGGAGGGTGGATTGCCTGAGCTCAGGAGTTCAAGACCAGCCTGGGCAACACAGTGAAACCCCGTCTCTAATAAAATACAAATATTAGCTGTGTGTGGCGGCATGCACCTGTAGTCCCAGCTACTTGGGAGGCTGAGACAGGAGATTGCTAGAACGCGGGAGGCGAAGGTTACAGTGAGCCAAGATTGCACCACTGCACTCCAGTTTGGGCGACAGAGCAAGACACCATTTCTTTAAAA
>NW_022437003.1:3044744-3057547 GCF_009761245.1 Sapajus apella | reverse complement strand
AAAAAAAAAAAAAAAAAAAAAAAGTCAGATACAGCATTTAGAACAAGAATTTAATGCTGTATCTGGCATTTAGTAGATCATCATCATTTCAAAATTGCTTGCTATGCAAGCTTTCCTGTTGCGCCTAATGTGGTATGGGGTCTTCTGACTTACTATTGGTAACATTAGACTCATGAAAATTGAGTAGCATCCATGATATTTTTATGTTACAAATATTTCGGGTTTGACTCTGAAGGCTTGGTGGTGGCAGTAGACTTCTCATATTAGAGATTACAATAAAATGGTGAATAGTTCCAAGCTTACCCTCCTCTCCCATCTATGCCAGGTAAATAAAACCCTCCCATAAATAACTGGTACCGTTTTAATGGGACTTTTGGGTTCATGAGATGTAAATATTGATGACCTTGACATTTTTTGGTATGTGCACAGTTCAGGAGGCACAGTATCTCCAGATAACTGAAAGCAGGTAGATAGCCATGGGCCCCCACCGATCCCCATAATTCAGGGGGGCTCTGGCCTTGCTTCTGGACTTTGTGCAGGAAGCATATTTTGTAGGCAGAGGAATCTGTGAAGTTTAGGTCCTCTAGGTATTTCTGTAGGCAAATCTCAGTAGATTGGATCTTTGTTAGTCTGACATTATAATAAGATGTTTCTAGGGCAAATACGTGAGTCTCCTCCCCTCCCCTATGAAATCAAGGACTCCAGTACTGCCACCAGGGTAATATTGTGTAGTAGCTAAGTGCTTGGGAGCACAATTCCCAGGTTCGAATCACGGTTCTGTCACCCCTAGAGGTGTGGCCTTAGGTAAATTATTTAACCTCTTTCAACTTTAATTTCCTCAGCTATGAGGATAATATTAATACCGATGTTTTCTTTTAGTTTTTTTTTTTAAGTAATTAAATGAGAGCTATCCAATTGTGATTAGCATGTTAGTAAAGATTTCTGAAATATTATTCATTAACCAGTTTTCAGGTGTCCTGTGCTCACAGGAGACTAACCTACAAAGCGGATGAGATCTACAGCCTAAGACAAATTTCTGTCTACTGGGAATATACATTCAAGTTACATGAAAATCGCATATTGGAAAAGATGAGAATGTAGCAATGATTTTGCAAAATGTTTTAGCAAGTTTTATTTTGCTACTTGTCTTAAATGTAATTTTTTGGGCCAGGCGTGGTGGCTCATGCCTGTAATCCCAGCACGTTGGGAGGCTGAGGCAGGCAGATCACGGGTTAGGAGTTCAAGATCAGCCTGGCCGACATAGTGAAACCCCTTTTCTTACTAAAAAATACAAAAAAATTAGCTGGGCCTGGTGGCGCGTGCCTGTAGTCCCAGCTCCTCAGGGGCTGAGGCAGGAGAATTGCTGGAACCCAAAAGGTGGGGGTTGCAGTGAGCCAAGATCACGCCATTGCACTCCAGCTTGGGCAATAGAGTGAGACTTCATCTCAAAAAAGAAAAGTAATTTTTCTGGTTTTATGTAATGTGTGTATCAGAAATGGGAATATTAGAATACCTACTTCGTTGTATTGTCAAGTGTATTGGTGGCCTTCATTTACATATCCATTGTGCTGCAGTTTCACATGCAGAAGTACCATCTGCAGGGATTATTATAGCACTTGAGGGGATGGAATTCCCGCACTCTGTTTTGGGTACTTTTTCACTAAGAAGTGTGGGCACCATGAGATGGTACTTACCATCTGTCTGTTGAAGCATTTTTATGTATATTACCTGAGCACTTAGGCGCACCACTGAGGGGGGATTTAAAATGGAAGGAAAAAAGGAAAAATTGAAAATAAAATGTCATGATGGAAATAAAACTATTCTTTTTTTTCTTTTTGAGGTGGAGTCTGGCTCTGTAGCCCAGGCTGGAGTGCAGTGGTGCCATCTCGGCTCACTGCAACCTCCACCTCCCAGGTCCCCGGTTCAAGTAATTCTCCTACCTCAGCCTCCCAAGTAGCTGGATTACAGGCACGAGCCACTACGCCCAGCTAATTTTTGTATTTTTTAGTAGAGACAGGGTTTCACTATGTTGGCCACTCTGGTCTTAAACTGTTGACCTCGTGATCCACCCGCCTCGTCCTCCCACAGTGCTGGGATTACAGGCCTGGGCCACTGTGCCTGGCCTTCTAAACTATTCTTAAAGCAGACTTGGCTGGGCACGGTGGCTCACGCCTGCAACCCCAGCACTTTGGGAGGTCGAGCCAGGTGGATCACCTTGAGGCCAGGAGTTCAAGACCAGAGTGACCAACATGGAGGAACCCCACCTCTACTAAAAATATAAAAAAATTAGCTGGGTGTGGTGGCAGGCGCCTGTGATCCCAGCTGTTCAGGAGGCTGAAGCAGAAGAATCGCTTGAACCCCGAGGGCAGAGGTTTCAGTGAGCCGAGATTGCGCTATTGCACTCCAGCCTAGGCAACAAGGGTGAAACTCCATCTTTAAAAAAGAAAAAGAAAAAAAAAAGCAAAACAAAACCATTCACTATTGTGTTTAAGAGACAAAGCTCAATCCACAAAGTTGAAAGTGAAGTGTGAATCAGGAAATTTTCCAGGAATGTCAAGCAATACTGGCTCCTAGGTCTCAAATTCAAGGAAATGTAAAAAAGTCCATTTTACAAAGTAACTTCTTAGGTTGATTGTGAGCTGTCAATGTTTGATGGGTAGATCCTGAAACATTAACCAATTACATTCTTTTGTGCTATGCGGTCATGTTGGTGGCCTCCGCTGTTCTGAGCTTCTAAATTTGTGCATTGACACAAATTTAGTGGGAATTCACTAAATGAGCTGCAGAGAGCAGAGTGGAACATTTCGGCATTAGCTTGAAATTTCCTAAAGAGAACCAGTGGAAAGATGTTGAATTCCATTGAAATATTATTTATTGATTGCCTATGTTTTATAACACCTGATAAATTATCCGATCCGTTAAAAACACCCCATCTGCCTAATTCTCCTTTTCCAGTTGGAGCAGATGAAAGGATACAAAGATACTCTGTACAGGTAGAGAGAGATGATTTCAGGTTTTCTTCACACCACTGGGCGCCTTGATAGCTATTCTTTGTGTTTGTGCACATTGACGATTTTCAGTTTCAGCTGGGGACGGGGGAAGTGTTTTTCTCCCATATTCAGTTGTCTTGATAGTTTTTACCCAGGCGGCCTTCCCCCACCCTCCAGCACTTGTGCGTCCTCAGCGCTTCTTCATCCATAAGGTAAGAGTGGGGTGTGGCTGCTCAGCATTCTGTGTTTCACTGCACACCTGGAAACCTATGGGCTAATGACCTTGTGAGAATTTGGGTGGTAAGGAGGCTGCAGAGATCAGCTTCCTTTTACAGATGTGGAAACTGAGGCCTGGAAAGGTGAAGAAATTGATCTGAGATCATTCAGCCAGCAAGTATCAGGACAGAACCTCTAACGTCAGTGCAACTTCAGCATTTCCACTATGGCGTGCTGGGAAGGGTGCAGTGGTGTGGGCTGAGTCGTGCTTAAAGGATGACAGTAGACTGACTGAGGAGTGAAAGAAAAAGACTGTAAAGATAGAACACAGGGCTGGCCTGGTGTCTCACGCCTGTAATCCTTGCACGTTGGGAGGCCGAGGGAGGAGGATCACCTGAGGCCAGGAGTTCAAGACCAGCCTGGCTAACATGGCAAAACCCCATCTCTACTAAAAATATAAAAATTAGCCAGGCGTGGTGGTACATGCCTGTAATCCCAGCTACTTGGGAGGCTGAGGCAGGAGAATTGCTTGAACCCGGGAGGCAGAGGTTGTAATGAGCTGAGATTGTGCCACTGCACTCCAGCCTGGGTGACAGAGTGACACTCTATCTCAATTAAAAAAAAAAAAAAAACACACTTGGAACCAGGGTTTGGGTCAGGGTTTGTTTGAGGTTGTATTAGAGGCATGTCTTTTGGTCAGGAAGCTTGAATATTCTTTTTTCTGATGTGAGAGAAAAGGAAGAGATTAAAGGCATGAGGAAGATCAGGTTTTTAAAATAGCTGTTTACTTTCTGTTGAAACCATAGAACAATGAATATTTATTAATCATTGGGTAATTTAGGCTAATGGAGTATAGACAATTTCTGGTTTTACCTTCTTGCCTGTTTGGGTCCATGCTGCCTTTTGTTTTGCTTAAAATGGGCTAAAAGAGAAAGCAACTGAAACACTTTCCAGATTTGATAACTTCTGAGATCTCAAGTGAAACCTCTGGCTCGCATCCCAGGGTGAGGTCACACAGCCTGTTAGTCAGATTTATGTTGGTGTGTCAACCAAAATGCAGAGCAGCCTGCTGCAATAATTCTTTCCAGCCATTTATCAGCTTGGGAAGAGCGGTACCTGGGTCAGTGTGTGCTGTCTGTTGCCACCCAGAGAGTCGTCCATCTATGGGCCTATGTGCGTCTTTTCTTTTTCAGCTGATAGTTTTAAGTTCATGTGGAAAACGTGTCTTTGGTTGTACCTGGTATTATGACGTTTGCCTTATCTTTGCTTACTCATGCTCTTGAATTCAGATCTGTCTGGACATGTCTGGAGGTCTGGTATTTTGGTCTCCAGGAGTTTGTTTTCATGATTGTCTGAAGTACCTCTGGGCAAGAGCTCATTCTATAGGAAGACAGTTGAGTTGGACAAGAAATATCCAGAGCACAATTAGACATTGCTTATGTTCATGAACAAATGAGAACCTGAAAAAGCCAAGGATGGATTGCAAGTGGCTAAGCAGGCCTAGATTTAAAATAGAGCCAAGCAGCCATTTGCTGACTCGAAGCTCTACACATACTCTGATTTCCCTAAAACCCTGGAAAACCCCACATCTTTTTAACACTGGGACTTTGAGAGCTCACGTGAACCAACCAATCAAAGCTCAGCTGTATTGACCAGTCGAGGCTCAGCTGTATCAACCACAACCAATTAAAGCTGAGCTGTGTTGACCAGTCAGGGCTCAGCTGTATCAACCACAACCAATCAAAGCTCAGCTCTATTGACCAGTCAGGGCTCAGTTCTATCAACTAATCTACAAACTCACTTGTATCAACCAATAGAAACTAAACAAGTTTCAAGTCTTTGAATTAACAGACCTGATTGGAAACCTGGGTGGGAACTTTTGCTATAAAACCCAAATTTTATTCTCTGGAATGCGCCTTCCTTTTACTCCAAAGCATATTTCTCCAGTTTGCAGACGGTTCACTGAAATAGTTTCTTTCCTCCAAGTTCCTTTTCAGAGAACTTTTGTTCACATCTTATACAAAACAATAAGTAGCTGTTAAGTAGTGACTAACATTTATTGGGTGTGCTTATCGTCTGCTATGCACCATTTTAAATGCTTTACAGATCTTCACGGCAACCCTTTGAAGTTCATGCTCTTATGAACCCATTTTACAAACAAGAAACTGAGAACCAGGAAAGTGAATAGAGACCTGTACAGTCTCAAAGAGCTTACAGTGGAGTTAGAAAATTAATACGCGGGGGTGGGGAAAAAGTTAAAAAATAAAGAAAATTAATACTTGACTCATTCATTCAGCAAGCTGAATGCCTACTAGCAGTTTGAGTTTGTGAAAGTTTATGTACCTCTTTAAGGCTTTCCCAAAGGAGCTCACAAGTGAATGGAGAGATGTTTATGTAAACCAAACTTGAAAAGTGTGTTAATAGACGGGAAGAGGGTTCCAAGGGAAGCATGCTACCAGTCACTTGGATTACTCTCCAAAGGAACAGAATGATGTTGGAAACGTAGGGAGACTGGGTTGTGTTAATATTGAAAGCAAAATCTTGGGATAACTGATTTACCAAAATCTGTGTGCCACACTGAGTGTGTTAAACGGCATCAGTAACTACATCAGGGATGGGGTTGGCAGTAGCCCAGTGGCTTGTGCAGCCTTGGGAAGTGACATCATTGGGATCTCAGCAGCTCCCTTAAGATCCTGGCCATTAGCAGTTTTGACACTGGTTCTTATTGGCAGATATCAGTGGATGGAACCGAGCAGGAGAGGAGGAAAGTGGCAGATACTGTGTGATGGCTGAGAAGTAGTGTTGGTGAGTTTGCTAGTCATCTCCTGGCAAGTCCATGCCATTTGCTCATGATGGTGGGGATGTGTGGGATGGAAGGGAGGAGAACTGACAATTAGGGAGGCAGGAAATTCCTAGTAACACAGTTTTGCTCTTCAGTTTTCTATGTGTTTTGTGGTCATAAATTCCATACAGTGTCATCTACCAGATGTGTGTTCTAGGGACATTCCTGTGCCTAGAACAGGAATGGTGTTTGTAGCTCCTCTGTTTGTAGAATGGTGATGGTAATACAATTTCCCTGATTGGGCTCTTTTAAGATTTAAATAGGTGGCTGGGTGAAGTGGCTCAGGCCTGTAAATCCCCGCATTTTGGGAGGCTGAGGCCGGCAAATCACGAGGTCAGGAGATCGAGACCATCCTGGTCAACACGATGAAACCCTCTCTCTACTAAAGTAAAAAAGACTAGCAGGGCATGGTGGCACGCGCCTGTAGTCCCAGCTACTCAGGAGGCTGAGACAGGGGAATCATTTGAACCCAGGAGGCTAAGGGTGCTGTGAGCCGAGATTGTGCCACTGCACCCCAGCCTGGGTAACAGAGTGAGACTCTGTCTCAAAGAAATAAAAATAAATAGGTTATTATACATAAAGAGCTAATAGTCATGCCTGTAGCCATTAAGTGCTGGCCCTGATGATGGTGATGAAGAATTAACAGCAATCAGTGATTTAGATTAAACAATTTTAGGCATAAACTGTTGTGCTGGAATCCAAAGGGAGATTTTTTTTTCCCGTCAGGGAGACAGCTTGTTGGGCAGATGAGACATATACAATTGCAAAAGTAATTCATTCTTAATATCTGATTCCTACCTATTCACATTTATTCAGCCCAGGATTACCTTTTAGTACCTGTTCTTATGCATCCTCATTCTCTCTAGCCATGCTAGGCGACCCCACAGCCCTAGATTAGGTTTGCTCATGTCTTTATGCATTCACATAAGCCGTTCTCCAAGTCTAGAGTTCCTTTCTCTTTTGATCAGCCTGTTGAAATGGACATCCTCTCTGCAAAGTCCTTCATATTCCCTGCCCTAGACGCTGAGTTAATTCAGCTGCCACTGCATTGCCATGGTGCCTTGAACACACCTTTTTGAAAGTTGATTTACCTGTGTATTTCTCCAATAGATTGTGAACTCCCTGAGAGAAATTTGTATGTATTTTCATATTTCAGATTCTATGTAGTTGCCTTATTGAATGAATGAGTGAATATTTTTCTAACTTGACTGTAAACACTTTTGAGACTGCATCTATTAATTTTTATGAGGCTGTTTTTTTGGCTATAAAATGGGTTATTAGCAGGAAGTACAGTGGTTAGAACAAAATGATAACTCACTGAATGTTGGTTATTGCTGTGAACATAACTTTCAAATGCATGTATTTAGTCCAAACATTGTTTGGGTTATGTTAGGGCAACAAGAATGGGTACTTGATATGTTCTGTTCTTCCTGAACTCCTAACCTTCCTTATTTATGAAAGGACTCTTCCTCCACTCCTCTCAGACATACTTCCCTGGGGCCATTTACCTCCCACTAAAAAGCAAATGAAGCTAATCTCCCTGGCTTGATACTGATTCCGTCTAGTCCACAGAGAATATGCTAATCACCTTTGCTAAGTGCTTTCTGGCCAAAGGTGTAAAAGCCTGATTCCATTTGGGGAGAAAAAAACCTGAAGTTTCTGCTTTAAAATTTGTGATTGTGGAATTTGCGTTTTGAAAGGTGATAGTATCTCAAATTTAACAATAAGCCATTTGTAGTGGACTGAGCATAAATTTTCATGGCTCGTTTAGATAAAAAAAACTATACCAAGGCATAGATTTCTGTGACATATTTAATTTTGTTACATTCAATTTAATATCCACAGAAATAATGCAAACCCCTTTTTTCCCCCTCTCTCCGTGGCATGTTTTTTTTTTGGTGCATATTTAAGCTATTCATTTTCAAAAAGCAAAGACCCTTTTAAAGGCTGGTACTTAAGGCGGTCAGGCTGCCTCAGTTTCTTCCTCTGTGAGTCTAACCTGGGCCACCTGCATCCTTCCCTCGAGTGTTTGGATGAATGGCTCTGAGCTTGTAAAGCACTTTGAATTTCTTGGATGAAAGAGCCCCTGTAAGTACAGGTCTTAGGAAGGTATTATATCTGGGCTTTTAAAACTGCCGCACAGCCTGTTTTGCAAGAACACTAATGCACTTCAGGGTTTAGAGCTGTAAAAAGATGTGTTTTCAGAAGCCTCGGGCTTCATCCTGTGAGGTTCCTGAGGCATGTGCGCTGCTTGTTTACTTCTAGCGTAGACTGCTCCTCACTGCAGGTGTGCACATGCACAGCGGCCATCTGGGCTTCGGGTCACCTAGGATCACATCTGGCTGCTGTGGTATAGGGAGGAAAACCCGGGGTGCTGGGAGAGAGGATGGGCTGCTCCTGGCCCCATGGCCTCACCTCTTGGGAACCTCCAGGATTTCTGGAATCAGGGTGAGGAAACACAGAAGTGCTCTGAAGTGGTCAAAGGGAGGGCAGGGTTCACCCCAGGGACTGATGCTTGGATTGTGAAGAACTCAGTTTGGTTTCTAGCTCTTCTACTTCCTTTTTTTTTCTCTGATGGAGTTTTGCTCTTGTTGCCCAGGCTGGAGTACAGTGGTGCGATCTTGGCTTGCTGCAGTTTCCGCCTCCCGGGTTCAAGCGATTCTCCTGCCTCAGCCTCCCAAGTAGCTGGGATTATAAGCATGTGCCACCACGCCCAGCTAATTTTTGTATTTCTAGTAGAGACGGGGTTTCTCCATGTTGGTCAGGCTGGTCTTGAACTCTCGACCTCAGGTAACCTGCTTGCCTCATCCTCCTTAAGTGCTGGGGTTACAGGCGTGAGCCACTGCGCTTGACAGCTCTTCCATTTCCTAGCCCTGTGCCCTCAGGCAAGTCAGTTAGCTGCCCTGAGCCTCAGTTTCTCCAATGGGCAGTCCTGCCCCTCACATGTATGGTGCCTGGGGCTAGAATGTGAATGCAGGACCAGATCTTCTGTATCTAAATATTTAAAAGTTACAAATCACATGAAAAAGTGTCCAGACATGTTTGGAAATTTTTCTGTTCTGACAAATACACCTTTATAAGGGTCTTGAAGGGCCGGTTTGAATTTTGAGTTTTCAGATTCTTAGCCAACTTCCGTCCCTGACCAGGTAGTGTGGGTGGGAGCGGGAATCTAGTCGTCATGCTGCGGACAGATGGTCTGTATGTCTGCAGGATCCGCCCTTCACCCTGTGGGCCTTGGGGTTCTATACTGAAGACTGTGTCCCTTGGGAAAGTGTGTAAAGTGAACGTGTGCACAGGCCTAATAAATGAGTGTGGGCTGTTGGAACAGGGAGCTCTAGGGTCCTCGTACCTGGCACATGATCCAGAATAGGATTTTGGGCTTCTGATGGGCTGGTGCTTTTGGTCCTCACTCTGTGGGAAGGGGCATTATAGCATGGGGGTCCCTGTTTCCAGGGACATCACACACAAGGTTCAGACAGCATTCATTGCAAACTACATTTGATTGTTGATTGTGCTGGTTTTTTTTTTTTTTTTTTTTGAGATGGAGTGTTGCTCTGTTGCCAGGCTGGAGTGCAGTGGTGTGATCTCGGCTCACTGCAACCTTCACCTCCTGGATTCAAGTGATTCTCCTGCCTCAGCCTTCTGGGTAGCTGGGATTACAGGTGCATGCCACCATGCCTGGATACTTTTTGTATTTTTAGTAGAGACGGGGTTTTACCATGTTGGTCAGGCTGGTCTGGAGCTCCCGACCTCATGATCCACCTGCCTCAGCCTCCCAAAATGCTGGGGTTACAGATGTGAGCCACTGCGCCTGGCCTAATTGTACTTTTGTAGTGTTACTATCACGTACATAAAATAAGTTCTTTCTATCAGAAAAGCTTCATCATTCATGTCAGCCTTAATCACATCAACAGTTAGCAGTGCTGGGATTGAGTTATTTTCTACTAGATAGGATGATGCGTTATTCTCCTTCTGTCTCTAGGACCTAGCACAGAGCTCTGTTTTCATTTAGCTCTTTTGTTTGTTTGTTTGAGACAGATTCTTGCTCTGTCACCTAGGCTGAAGTGCAGTCCTGTGATCTCAGCTCACTACAACCTCCGCCTCTCAGGTTCAAGCAATTCTCATGCCTCAGCCTCCCAAGTAGCTGGGATTACAGGCATGAGCTACCAGTCCTGGTGAATTTTTTGTATTTTTAGTAAAGACAAGTTTTTGCTGCGTTGGCCAGGCTGGTCTCGAACTCCTGGCCTCAAGTGATTCACCCGCCTTGGCCTCCAAAGTGCTGGGATTACAGTGTTCTCACTTAGCATTTTATTCATTCGTTCAGTAACATAAATATAATACGTATTGGCCGGGCGCGGTGGCTCAAGCCTGTAATCCCAGCACTTTGGGAGGCCGAGGCGGGTGGATCACGAGGTCAAGAGATCGAGACCATCCTGGTCAACATGGTGAAACCCCGTCTCTACTAAAACTACAAAAAATTAGCTGGGCATGGTGGCGCGTGCCTGTAATCCCAGCTACTCAGGAGGCTGAGGCAGGAGAATTGCCTGAACCCAGGAGGCGGAGGTTGCGGTGAGCCGAGATCGCGCCATTGCACTCCAGCCTGGGTAACATGAGTGAAACTCCGTCTCAAAAAAAAAAAAAATAATAATACGTATTTGTTGGCTATCCCTGTTTTCCCTAAGCGTTATTGGAGGTAGTAGCAGTGAACAAATAGATGCAACTTCTATCTTCATGGAACTAACACTTTAGTAGGAGGAAACAGGAATAAAAAGGATAAACAAAAAAATAGATAGTTTCCGGCCAGGCGTGGTGGCTCACACCTACAATCCCAGCACTTTGGGTGGCCGAGGTGGGTGGATCACAAGGTCAGGAGATTGAGACCGTCCTGGCCAACATGGTAAAACCCCATCTCTACTAAAAATACAAAAAATTAGCCGGGCATGGTGGTCTGCATCTATAGTCCCAGCTACTCAGGAGGCTGAGGCAGGAGAATCGCTTGAACCCAGGAGGTGTGGAGGTTGCAGTGAGCCGAGATCATGCCACTGCCCTCCAGCCAGGGCACCAGAGCGAGACTGTCTCAAAAACAAGTGTAGTTTCCTTGAAGGTGGCTTCCTCTCTGTTCACTCATTTGCTCCACAAATACGTATTCTGTATCCATGCCAAGGACGAGGCACTGTGCCTCCATCAGAGGTAAAGATACGGAAAGAGAAATGATCACAAAACGAGAGTATGACATTACTCAGGGTTTGTGTGAAGTACTGTTAACTGCAGGAAATCCTCATGCTCTTTGGAACTGATGTTCTAAAATTTTTTCTTCCTCAATTCAATCAAATGCTTATTCAGTCTCTGCTCCATTTAAGGCATTGTCCTAGGCTTTATGAGAGGTCAAATAAGAATTTATTTATTTATTTATTTATTTATTTTTTTTTGAGACGGAGTGCAATGGTGCGATCTCAGCTCACCGCAACCTCCGCCTCCTGGGTTCAGGCAATTCTCCTGCCTCAGCCTCCTGAGTAGCTGGGATTACAGGCACGCACCACCATGCCCAGCTAATTTTTTGTATTTTTAGTAGAGACAGGGTTTCACCATGTTGACCAGGATGGTCTCGATCTCTTGACCTCGTGATCCACTCGCCTCGGCCTCCCAAAGTGCTGGGATTACAGGCTTGAGCCACCGCGCCCAGCCCCTCAAATAAGAATTTATAATCTGCAGGAGGTGGTATAGTCATGAGTCACCTAATGACAGGGATAGGTTCTGAGAAATGTACTGCTGGATAATTTCTTCATTGTGCAGACGTCATCGAGTGTACTTTCACAAATAGAGGTGCTGTAGCCCACTGCACACCTAAGCTAGATGGTACAACCTATTGCTCTTAGGCTACAAACCTTATAGCATGTTCCTGTATAAAGTATTATAAGCAATTATAACATAATGCTAGATATGTATGTATGTATTTGAACATATCAAAACATAGAAAAGGTACAGAAGGCTGGGTGTGGTGACTCACACTTGTAATTCCAGCACTTTGGGAGGTTGAGGCGGGTGGTTCACCTGAGGTCAGGAGTTTGAGACCAGCCTGCCCAACATGGTGAAACCCATCTCTACTAAAAATATAATTAGCTGGGCATGGTGGCGGGCACCTGTAATCCCAGTTACTCAGGAGGGTGAGGCAGGAGAATCTCTTGAACCGGAAGGCGGAGGTTGCAGTGAGGCGAGATTGTACCATTGTACTCCAGATGGGGCAACAAGAGTGAAACTCTATCTCAAAAAAAAAAAAAACCCAAAAAAAAACCAAAAAACAAAAACCCAGAAAAGGTTCAGTACAAATATGACATAAAGGATAAAAGGTGGTCCACCTGTCTTGGGCACTTACCATGAATGGAGCTTGCAGATGTGGAAGTTGCTGTGGGTGAGTCAGTGAGTGAGTGGTGAGTGAATGTGAAGGCCTGGGACATCACTGCACACTGCTGTGGACTTTACAAACACTGAAGCTATACTAAATTTATTTGACTTTTTTCAAAAATAAATCAGCCTTAGCTTACTATAACTTCTTTGGTTTATAAACTTTTAAATTTTGTGTCTCTTCTGTAGTAGCACTTGGCTTAAAACAAAAACATATTGGCTGGGCGTGGTAATCCCAGCACTTTGGGGAGGCCGAGGTGGGCAGATCATGAGGTCAGGAGTTCAAGAGCAGCCTGGCTAACATGATGAAACCCTGTCTCTACTAAAAATACAAAAATTAGCTGGGTGTGGTG
>NW_022437003.1:3031056-3039744 GCF_009761245.1 Sapajus apella | reverse complement strand
ATGTAGGTTAATTTTTGCATGTGAACTACAAAAGATGGTGAACTTTCTCTGGCAAAGAAGAAATTCAGAGGCAGTTTTAGGAGACTTAGTATAGAGTCTGGTAAATGCTATTTTATGATTTTTTTTAAAATAAAAATTTGAATGTAGTTTGAAAAAATATGTTTAAAGCAGTATATTTTGGTTCTGTTTCTAACTAGTTGTATGATCCTGGGCAAGTTACTTAACAGACCTGGTTCTGTTTTGTAAAAGAAGAGTGTTAGTTTTCTGATATCTAGAATTTCTTCTAATTATAAAGTTCTGCGATTATGTAAAATAAAAAGACTAATCAATTGAAGCTGCACAGTGATTTTTAATCCTGGGTCTGTGTAATAACCACTGAAAGCCTTTTTAAAAAGGTTATTTAAAAAAATTCATGTGCTTGAGCTCTGTCTACCAGTAGTGTGATTCCATCAGTCTAGGGCTTGGCCTTGGAAAGTGTGGTTTGTTCTTTTTTTTTATTTGAGCCAGAGCGTCGCTCTGTCGCCCAGGCTGGAGTGCAGTGGTGTGATGTTGGCTCACTGCAACCTCCACCTCCTGGTTTCAAGGAATTCTCCTGCCTCAGCCTCCTGAGTAGCTGGAATTACAGGCGTGCACCACCATGCCCTGCTAATTTTTGTAGTTTTAGTAGAGAAGGGGTTTCACCATCTTGCTCAGGCTGGTCTTGAACTCCTGACCTTGTGAGTCGCCCGCTTGGGCCTCCCAATGTGCTGGGATTACAGGTGTGAACCACCACGCCCGGCCTGGAAGTGTTTTTTAATCAAAGTTCCTGAGAGACTCTCCTGATCCACAGTAAGAATTGAGAGTGACTAATTTGCTATCGGTGATTCTTAAATGGAGAGAACAGTATGAGTCCCAGAGAAGTTAAGAAAACTCTGAGATTTTTCCAGAGAAAATTGTGTACGTGTACAAATATTGAAACTAACTTAAAGGTGTTCATGCCCTCCTGTAATTAACAAATCTTGGGTTAAGGGTCTATGGTCCAGGAATCCCTTCCAGGATTCTGTTTTTATGAACTTCTACTAATCAAAATTATCATGTCAAACAGGATAAGATTATAATGACCACTGTGACTACTGATGTTTCTGGTAGGAAATTCCATTGACAGCCAGAGACACAGAAATTTATGTTGAAACTAGAAAGTAGTGGAAATAGGGGATTTTTTTTTTGGCTTTGGCCTTGTTTACTGAGATTTGACCTTTCTGATAAGGTTTCTTGACATCACTGGAATGCAAAGTTGGGGATACTAATATTTACCACTAGGTAATATTTATTTAGTGATGTGAGAACCCGGGGCATCAGATGACTGTAACTGTGATTATTAACAGGAAAATGTGACCAGAAATAATGGCTCCTTTGTTATCACTGTGATTGTTTTCCACCCAATGGCACTGAAGGAAAAGTGATATTTGTTATCAAATCAGGTAGGGAATTGACAAATGATAATGAGTCAGAGATGCTGCATTCTTTCTAGTATCTCACTCTACTAGGCACAAGTATCTTTCTCTCATGGAAAGATAACAACACTTGATTTGGGCCATAAATTCACTCTGTCTTGTATCATCAGGACCCTCGGAATCCTTAACAATCTTGACCTCTTCCTATTCTTTTATTGAAAGGATGCTTGTTATGTGGTGATAGTTTAAGGAGTACAAAGGAAAAACAGCAAATATATCAGTACAATTTCCTAAGAAAGGAAGCTTCTGTGGCCTTTTGGAGGGCTGAAATGCATACTTTTTATTGCAGTGGTGCTGGTGGTGATGGTGATGGTGTTGGTGTTGGTGTTGGTGGTGATGGTGCTGGTGGTGATGGTGGTGGTGGTGATGCTGGTTGTGGTGGTCATGGTGGTGCTGGTGATGGTGGTGGTGGTGGTGATGGTGGTGGTGGTGATGGTGATGGTGGTGGTGCTGGTGATGGTGGTGGTGGTGCTGGTGATGGTGATGGTGGTGATGGTGGTGGTGATGGTGGTGGTGGTGATGGTGCTGGTGATGGTGATGGTGGTGCTGGTGGTGGTCATGGTGGTGCTGGTGATGGTGGTGGTGGTGATGGTGGTGGTGGTCATGGTGGTGGTGGTGATGGTGATGGCGGTGGTGGTGGTCATGGTGGTGGTGGTCATGGTGGTGCTGGTGGTGGTGAAGGTGATGGTAGTGGTGATGATGGCGGCCGCATTGGCAGTGGTGGTGATGATAAATGGTGATAGTGATGATGGTCATGGTGATTTTCCTCCCTCCACCCGACAACTGACACAAGAGCTTTGTGGACAGATGGAGGTGTTAATTGGTTTGGCCAAGAGTAAGCATTAAAAGCAAACACTCCCAGTTCTCCAGTTTTTCAGTGTTAGATTCTGATAGATCTCTGCTGTTTGCAGTTGATTATACTTGCCTTGATTGCAACTCAGTGTTCTGGCAGGGTGACATCATTACCGGCCTCAGTTTTCATAGCCCGGCAGGATTGGAGACTGCAGTGATAAAAATGGAGGGGCTAAAAAGAATTTACCTTTTTTTATTTTGAAAGTGCTTGAATGATATTTTGTGGGACCCTCTTAGCATGGAATACTTGACCGTCCAGATATTTCCATATATATGTACAGCCTCGCTCTTGAGAAAGCAGAATTGGATATACAACTGACCGTCTCACTATCCACAGTGGAAAGTGTTCTTTCTGTAGGCTGGGAGCAAGTCGGGGATTGGTTTAGGGGCGGGTTCAGTGGGCTGGGTCCGGCTTGTCTTCAGTCCCAGGCTTCCTGTTGTACCGCATTTGACCTGGAGCTAGCTGCCGATATGACATCATCTTGGGTGTTACTGGCACATTTTTTTTTTCTTTTCTCAGTCAGTGTGTGCTAAATTATTTTTCTTTTTCAAAACATAATATAGGCTGGGTACACAGTGGCTCATGCCTGTAATCCTAGCACTTTGGGAAGCTGACTCTGGAAGATTGCTTGAGCCAAGGAGTTTGAGACCAGCCTGGGCAACATGGTGAGACCCTGCCTCTCCAAAAATAAAAAGTAAGGAAAAAGCCAGATGCGGTGGCACATACCTATAGTCACAGCTACTAGGAGGCTGAGGTAGAAGGATCTCTTAAGCCTGCAGTGAGCTGTGATCATGCCACTGCAGTCCAGTCTGGGCCACAAAGCAAGACCCTGTCTCAAACCCCCAGCCCCCCTTCCAAAACCACACAAAGGAATTTTGGCTTGCATTGCATACCCTATAGGTATGTCTGGCTCTTTCTGATGAGTGAGGTATTGTCCTCCTGTTTTCCTCCTTCCAAAGAAGTGTCTGTTGACTTAATATGCTTTTCAATCATCTTTACTGTAGAGCAGTCTGAGAAACCTTTAGGGCAAGTCAGGAAAGCCCCCTCTTCCAGAGCAACTTTTCAGCCCCTGAAAGACAGGTCTAACCAGACAGCAGCAGTTCATGTTTCTATATTTGTAGAGATTTCTCTAGTGATAGTGAAACACCTCACCGAATAGTGAAACATTTTATTTAGAATTGTATGTTAGGTGAAGTGATCAAGTCTCCAGGTGTCATTTTCCATCTGTGCACATTAGTCCTGACACGCTGGTGGTATAGTGCAGGGAACTCTTTGCTTAATGCAGAAATGAAGTCAAAAAGCTCAGGTCAGCCTCAGCTCTTTGGGGCTCTCAGACTCTGTTTTCTCCCCCCATTTCCTGGCCCCTCAGTATCTTTTACAACACTCTGCTATGAAAAGTTTCTGCTAAGAAGGCTACTACTTTTCATCTTATCTACCTGTCTATCTGTCTGTCTGTCTGTCTGTCTATTTAGTGAGATGGAGTCTCGCTCTGTTGCCCGGGTGGAGTACAGTGGCACAATCTTAGCTTACTGCCACCTCTGCCTCCCAGGTTCAAGCGATTTTCTTGCCTCAGCCTCCTGAGTAGCTGGGATTATAGGCGCCTACCACCATGCCTGGCTAGTTTTTGTACTTTTGGTAGAGACAGGGTTTCACCATGTTGGCCAGGCTGGTCTTGAACTCCTGACCTCAAGTGATCTGCCTGCCTTGGTACTTCACTTTTTTTTGAAACAGAGTCTTGCTCTGTTGCCCGGGCTGGAGTGCAGTGGTGCAATCTCAGCTCACTGTAACCTCTGCCTCCCAGGTTCAAGCAATTCTCCGTGCCTCAGCCTCCCGAATAGCTGGGATTAAAGGTACCCGCCACCATGCCTGGCTAATATTTGTATTTTTAGCAGAGATGGGGCTTTACCATGTTGGCCAGGCTGGTCTCAAACTCCTGACCTCAGGTGATCCACCCTGCGGTCTCAAACTCAGCCTCCCAAAGTGCTGGGATTACAGGCGTGAGCCCCACCACACCTGGCCTGGTACTTTCCATTTTAGATGCCTGGTAGCATTGGTTTTTCTAGATTCTGGCAGTGGTCAAATACTTTTCTAGAGCCCTGGCTGGGTACCTCTCATACCTTATTTTGTATGTTGAGCAGCTAAAATTTCGTAGAATCCTCCTGTACTTTCCCATCCTGCCAGGAGTTTTACACACTTAAGTAAGAGGATTGTTCTTGGACGTCCAAATCTAATTGAAAGCGAGGAAACTGTTTGCTTGGGTCTTGCAATTCCTACCCTCTTCATTAATTCTGACTCTTCAATTGCCTTCTCACAGATATCAGAAAGCAACAGAATTTGTCCTTGCCGTATTTACTTCTTAACTAATTTACTGTTTCTTTTTTTTTTTTTTTTTTTTTTTGAGACAGAATTTTGCTCTCGTCACTCAGGCTGGAGTGCAATGGCACGGTCTTGGCTCGCTGCAACCTCCCACTCCCAGGTTCAAGCAGTTCTCCTGCCTGAACCTCCAGAGTAGCTGGGAATACAGGCGCACACCGCCACACCCAGCTAATGTTTGTATTTTTAGTAGAGACGGGGTTTCACCGTGTTAGCCAGGCTGGTCTCGAACTCCTGACCTCAGGTGATTCACCCACCTTGGCCTCCCCAAGTGCTGGGATTACAGGTGTGCGTCACCGTGCTCAGCAATTTCTAGTATTTTATGTTTGTACCATCTACTCTGAGAAGACTTGGTAGCCTATTTGTGGCATGCAGGTATATTCACAGGAAAACATAGGGGAAGGAAGTGGATGTGAGTGGGAAACGGGGGAGAAGTGCTTGGGGTTTTGATGAGGACTTCACCTGAGAAGAGCGTGCTGTCCTTGGCTCTGCTGCGTCAATTGTTGGAATCCCGTCCAGGCTGGAGTGGGCAGGAGGCAGGCCTGTTTCTCATCCTCCCTTCTAGAAGTGAAGTTAAATGTTGATGGCAGAGCATTGCATCATTACTGGCTTTTGTGATGATCGCTTTAGGACTGCTGTGGACAAACTTTTTGAAACAAGGGAAACTATGTATAAACTCTAAGTCAATTTCCAATCAGTGCTCCTTGCCAAGGAAGCATTTCTTTTTTTTTTCTTTCAAGATCTGTACCTTCCAGGAAGCATTTCTTATAAGATGGCAAGAATGATAAATTTTTTTTTGAGACAGAGTTTCACTCTTGTTGCCTAGGCTGATGTGCAATGGTGCAATCTCAGTTTACCGCAACCTCTGCCTTCCAGGTTCAAGCGATTCTCATGCCTCACCCTCTCAAGTAGCTGGGATTACAGGCATGCGCCACCACGACTACCTAATTTTTGTATTTTTAGTAGACACAGGGTTTCTCCATGTTGTTTAGGCTGGTCTTGAACTCCTGACCTCAGGTGATCCACCCGCCTCGGCCTCCCAAAATGCTGGGATTATAGGCATGAGCCAGTGTGCCTGGCCAAGAATATGTTTTCTGTGTTTGATTTCTTTTATCCCCAGGAACCTCAGTCCCTATAAATCACGGATTCTTACTGATTCCTATACCTTCAGTCTCTTTGCTCTCCTGAAATCCACATTGCTGTTTCCAAAATTTAGTACTGTTTTAAGTCTCCATCTAGCTGTTTAGGAGGCGTATCACATTAAATACGATCGTGTTCGAAGCGAATTTGTTATTCTTACCCAACTTTTTTCTCTTATCTTCTCTACCTTTAAACTGCTGTCTGAGTGGGAAGACGGGATCCACCCTTCACCCTTCCTCACAGCTAATTGGATCACAGAATCTTTTCTGTTTTATCTAAATATGCCTAGAATTTGTCCTACTTCTGTGACTATTGTCTTAAGTTCAGTCCCTTTTTATTACTTGCTAGAGAGCTGCAACAGATGCTACCAATAGGCAACTTTTTTCTTTTCTTTTTTTTGAGATGGCATCTTGCTCTATTAACCAGGCTGGAGTGCGGTGGCATGATTTCAGCTTGCTGTAATATCTGTCTCCTGGATTTAAGCAACTCTCCTGCCTCAGCCTCCTCAGTACCTGTATTAAAGGCACGTGCCACCATGCCTGGCTAATTTTTGTATTTTTAGTAGAGACGAGGTTTCACCATGTTGGATAGGCTGGTCTCGAACTCCTGACCTTAGGTGATCCTCCCGGCTCGGCCTCCCATAGTGTTGGGATTACAATCGTGAGCCACTGTTGCAAGGCCTAGGCAGGAATTTTGAGGAAATTTCTGATTACATCTTTCCCCTGCCCAGAGCCTCCAGGATATCTCAAACCCTTTCCTAAACTCTTTCCTAAGTCCTTCTCTAATTTTGCCCCTCCTCATTCTGTGTTTCAGGTGCCCTGGTTCTAATGTTAAGAAATCACGCTCTTTGATTCCATATGAATGGATTCATCCTTCCCTTGGCTGCTTCTCTTGTCCCTCCCTCCCTGACACTGTCCTGCTCACTCTGAAATCTAGCTCCAAGTCTTCTTGGTGACGCATTTGTCAATATACCACTGTCTATGGCCCCTTTGTTACAGCAAATATCATATTAGATTGTAATTGTTGTTTATATGTCTGTCTTCCCCACTGAATTGGGTATTTCTCAAGAGCCATGACTGTGTAATGTCTGGCACCTGATAGACAGTATTTGTTGAATGAATGTCAGTTGAGGATAGAGGCTGTGGGTGTTACACTTTTTTTTTAAATGCAGATCATGGTGACAATGCATACTTTATGTATTTTACTAAAGCTCCCACAATTTAGTTTTTAGCGTATTTTCCTTTTACCTTTAAAATAACTACATTGCTACCTGTTGGAGATGAGAGTGGAATTTTAATTAGAAAATTGAGAAACAGTGGTATAATACACACTTTTTTTCTTTCTTTTTTTTTTTGAGACGGAGTTTCGCTCTTATTACCCAGGCTGGAGTGCAATGGCGCGATCTCGGCTCACCGCAACCTCCGCCTCCTGGGTTCAGGCAATTCTCCTGCCTCAGCCTCCTGAGTAGCTGGGATTACAGGCACGCACCACCATGCCCAGCTAATTTTTTGTATTTTTAGTAGAGACGGGGTTTCACCATGTTGACCAGGATGGTCTCGATCTCTTGACCTCGTGATCCACCCGCCTCGGCCTCCCAAAGTGCTGGGATTACAGGCTTGAGCCACTACGCCCGGCAATACACACTTAAAACATTAAACTGTAGCGAATTCCTCTTTCGTTGGACACATTTAAAAGAATATCTCAACTCTGACCTGTGCTCTTGTTAAGTCAAACCTTATAGTTGTTGAGATTAGAAAGTCACCTGTATGTCTCGAGCATCTAAAAGCTGTTCATGTCTCAGAAACGGAGAGACTTTTAATCATAGAATGTCTAAAATTATGTAAGGGCAAGAGGAAGCTAAATAAATGGGATTAGATCAAGGCATGTCAGATCTCCGCATTGCATTAATTAGGTTTTATAGCAGTGAATTCTTAAATAAATATTGCTCTTTGTATTAGTTCATTTTTACACTGCTTTAAAGATACTACCTGAGACTGGGTAATTTGTACAAAGAAGAGATTTAACTGATTCACGTTCTGCATGGCTGGGGAGGTCTCAGGAAATGCCATTATGGCGGAAGGAGAAGCAAGACACAAGTGACGTGGTGGCGGGAGAGAGAAACGTGTCTATAACACACGTATATACATATGTATGTATGCTTACATACATAGAGAGTGAGAGAGAGCACGTGAGTTTATGAGGAAGTGCCACACTGTAAAACCATCAGCTCTTGTGAGAACTCACTCATGGTCTGGAGAACAGCATGGGGGAAACCATCCCCCTCCTCCCATGACCCAGCCAGCTCCCGCCATCTCCTTTCCTCGGCATGGGGTGGCTGGGATTATCATTCAAGGTAGGTTTGGGTGGGGACGCAGAGCGAAGCCCTATCACTGTTGTGAACAAATTGCGAGATGACTGTCAGAAAAACAGGAGAAAGGGCCCCTATCAAACACTGTAGTTTTCAAGTGACTTAAGAGCAACTAGTTACGGAATAGTCATTTATTTAATAGTATGAGATGGCCGTTGTAGGATATGGCTCAAAGGGTTCCTTCATGCTCCACACCAATATTGGCGTACTACAGTGGGCACAGACTCAGTCTAACTTGTGGTTTCCAGACAACTTCAGTAATTCCATAGACTTAGCTCTCTCCTGATTTTTAATATACTATGGACTTAATTACATATAATTTTCACAGTTTCAAACATAATAATACATATAAGTGAAACTAGAAGTTTACCTATTGGTTTTCAATTTCCAACTATTTGGAGATTTTCCTGTTGTTGACCTCTAATTTAATTGAACTATACCTGAGAACATGCATTGTATAA
>NW_022437003.1:3002856-3030956 GCF_009761245.1 Sapajus apella | reverse complement strand
TTTTAAAGTTAGTTGAGGGTTTTTTTTTTTTTCCAAATGACTCAACCTATGGTTTCTCTTGGTGAATGTTCCGTTTACTGTAGAAAGGGATATGTGTTTTGCTGGTGTTGGGTGGAATGTTCAACTAGAATTCAGTTGGTTAACATGACATTCAGTTCCTGGCTATCCTTACTGGTTTTCTGTCAACTAGTTTTACCTATTACTAAGAACGGAGTGTTGAAGTCTACAGTTATAACTGCAGATTTATCTATTCTCTCTCTCTTTTTTTTTTTTTTTTGAGACCAAGTCTCGCTCTGTCACCCAGGCTGGAGTGCAGTGGTGCAGTCTTGGCTAACTGCAACCTCTACCTCCCAGGTTTAAGTGATTCTCGTACCTCAGCCTCTCCAGTAGCTGGGATTACAGACATGTGCCACCATGCCTGGCTAACTTTTTTATATTTTAGTAGAGACAGGGTTTCACAGTGTTGGCCAGGTTGGTCCCCAACTCTTGACTGCAGGTGATCTACCTGCCTTGGTCTCCCAAAGTGCTGAGACTGCAGATGTGAGATGGTCAGATGTATCTGTCCTTAAAAAAGTTTTTTTAATGAGTTTTATTTCATGTATTGTAAGCTCTGTTGTTAGGTGCATATACATATATAATTGTTGTATCTTCTTGGTGAATCAGTTATTTTATTATTATGTTGTATCTCTTTGTGCTTTGTTTTGTATTGCATTGGTGCAAAGTCCTGCTCTGTTGCCCAGGCTGCAGTATAGTGGCATGATCTCAGCTCACTGCTACCTCTGCCTCCTGGGTTCAACAAGCGATTTTCTTGCATGGAGATTGCAGATGGAATTACAGGCAGCCACCACCGTGCCTGGCTAATCCTTTTGTATTTTTAGTACAGATGGGTTTTTGCCAGGCTGGTCTTGAACTGCTGACCTCAGATGATCTGCCCGCCTTGGCCTCCCAAATTGCTGGGATTACAGGCATGAGTCACCGCGCCTGGCCTGTTGTATCTCTTTTTAACACTGGTAACTTTATTTGTGCTGAAGTTCACTTTGTCTGATAATAATATAGCCACTCAATCCAGTTTTCTTTTTCACTCTTTTAATAATTATAGATTCACATGCAATTGTAGGAGTGAGACAAACAGGTCCTGTTAATTTTTTTTTTTTTTTTTTTTGAGATGGAGTTTGCTGTTTTTACCCAGGCTGGAGTGTAGTAGCCTCCATCTTGGCTCACTGAAACCTCCGCTTCCCAGGTTCAGGTGATTCTCCTGCCTTAGCCTCCTGAGTAGCTGGGATTATAGGCACCCGTCACCACGCCAAGCTGACTTTTTTTTTTTTGTATTTTTAGCAGAGACAGGGTTTAATGATGTTGGGCAGGCTGTTCTGGAACTCCTGACCTCAGGTGATCCACCCGCCTCAGCCTCCAAAGTGCAGTGTTTATAGGCCTGAGCCACTGTGCCTGGCAAAGATTCTGTGAGCTTTTTACCTGTTTTCATCTGATGATAACATCTTGCAAAATAGAGTATAATATCCCAACCAGGAAATTAACATTGATAGAATTCATGGATATTACTCAGATTTCCTCAGTTTTATATACATTATGTGTGTATGTATTTAAATGTGATTTTATCACACATGTAGGCTTGTGTATCTAAACCAAGGTCAAGATACAGCACAATTCTGTTACCACAGGCATCTCCCATGTTGCCTTTTTATAACCACAGTCATTCCCCTGCCCCAGTCCCTGCCCTTTAGCGACCATCAATTTGTTCTTCAGTTGTAGAATTTTGTCATTTCAAGAGTGTTGTATAAATGGAGTCACATAGCATGTAACTTGTTGGGATTGGTCTTTTTTTGCTCAGTATAATTCCCTAGCGATTCATTCAACTTGTGTATATGAATAATATTTTCAATTTTATTGCTGAGTAGTATCCCAATGTTTAATTTTGAAGGGAACTTCCAAAATGTTTTCCAGAGTGGCTGTATCATTTTATAATCCACCAGCAGTGTACGAGCAATACAGTTTCTCTGCAGTTTTGCCAAATTAGGTTTTTGTATATGTGTTAACCATCCTGATAGGTATGTGGTAACCTCTCTTATTGTGGTGTTAATTTGCATTTCTTTGATTGCTAATGGTGTTGAAAATTTTTGTGTGTACTTATTTGCCATCTGCCTGTCTTCTTTAGTAAAATGTTTTTTGCCTTTTTTCTAATATTGTTTGCTTTTCTAGATTTCTTTTAATTTTTGTTTGCACTACACTTTTTCATATTTTACTTTCAACCTACCTAAATAAATATATTTGAAGTGAGTTTCTTATACATAGAATATATTGAGTCATATTTTCTAGTCCAATCTGACAGTCTCTGACTTTTGTTTTAGACCATATGCATTTATTGTAATTATTGTCACATTTTAATTTAGATCCACCATTATTTCTTTTTTGTTTGTTTCTCTTTTTGTTTGTTTTTGAGATAGGGTGTCACCTTGTCACCCAGGCTGACAGTGCGGTAGCATGATCAGGGCTCACTGCAGCTGCTACCTCCTAGGGCCAAGCAGCCCTTCCACCTCAGCCTCCCGAGTAGCTGGAACTGCAGGCGTGTACCACCATACTTGGCTGATTTTTAATTTTTTTGTAGGAATGGATCCTCCCTATTTGCCCTGGCTGGTCTCAAGCTGCTGGGCTCAAGTTGCCTCCCAAAGTGTTGGGATTATAGACGTTAGCCACCATGCCTGGCTTGTTTCTCTTTTTTGTTATTGTTCTCTTTTTTACTTCTCCTGACATTTTAAAAAAAATTTGAGCATTTTTGGTATGGTTTGTTAATTTCGTATGATTTTGGCGATATCTTTTTGTATAGCTTTTTTAGTGGTTGCTCCATGCGTTTACACAGTACGTATTTAACTTTTTAACATCTGCTAGTGGGGACTAGAAGCCTTATCATCTTATAAGTTCCTCTCCACTCCCTCTTTTACATCATTCTTGTCTGTGTGTAACATGTGCATGCATTGAAAATCTATTTCATCAGGTACTTTTTGCTTTTGACCATCAAACACAATGTAGAGCGCTAAAGAGAAGAGTGATGTGTTGTATGCAGATAATCATCATTTCTGTCGCTCTTCCTTTGTTCCTGTTACTCATGTTTCCTTCTGTTGTCATTTTCCTTCTGTCTGAAAAACTTCCTTTAGTAATTCTTTTAGAGCGGGTTTGCTGACTATATAGTTTGAAAGTTTCCCTTAATCCACAAATGCCTTTATTATTTTATTTTTATTCCTGATAGACGCTTTTACTGGATAAAAAATCTGGGATGACAGTTCATTACTTCAGATTGACAAGTATTTACTTTAAAAGATGACAGTTCTTTAAAAATTTTTTGCTACTTCCTTCTGGTCTTGATAGTTTATGTAAAAGATCCACCATCATTCTAATCATTGTTTTCTAATCAATGATAAACTGGTATGGTGTATAGTTTACTCTGCTGTGAAGCTCATTTTCTGTCTTTCGCTTTTTAAAAAGTGTAATATTTACCCTTTTAACCATTTTACAATGTGCAATTCAGTGGCCTTAATTACATTTACAGTGTTGTGTAACTATCAGCATTCTCTAGTTTTAGAATTTTTTCATCATCAAAGACAGAATGTCCTTAGTTTTTAGCAGTTTATGTTAGCATGAGTTTCTTTGGATTTACCCACGGATTCTTGAAACTGTAGGTTTATCTTTTGTAAAACCTGGCAGATTTTCCACTCTTATTTCTTTTTTTTTGAGACAAAGTGTCCTCCTGTAGCCCAGGGTGGAGTGCAGTGGTGTGATGTCAGCTCACTGCAACCTCAGCCTCCCGGGTTCAAGCCATTCTCCTGCCTCAGCAGGAGAGCTGAGGGAGCTGAGGAAGCTGAACAGGAAGTCTGACCTCCTGGAGTGCTGGGATTACAGGCATGAGCCACTGCGTCCGGCCTAATTTTGTATTTTTAGTAGAGACAGGGTTTCACCATATTGGCCATGCTGGTCTGGAACCCCTGACCTCAGACGATTCACCCGCCTCAGCCTCCCAGAGTGCTGGGATTATAGGCGTGAACTGCTGTGCCCGGCCTCTTCTTTAAACATAATTCTAGCACATATTATTTCCTGTCTCCTTCAGGGACTTCAATGACATGAATGTTAGACCTTTTGTTATTCAATCACATATTTCAGAAGCTCTATTCATTTAATTCTGAACCTATGTCTCCCTGTTATTCAGAGTAGGTAACGTTTATTGATTTATCTTCAAGTCCAATGACCCCGTCCCCTGTCATCTCCACTCTGCTCCTGAGTTCATGCAGTGAATTTTAAATTTTGATTTTCATTTCCAGTGCTAAGATTTACATTCATTTCTTCTTTGTACTTTCTGTTTCATTGCTAAGACTTTATTTTAACATTTGTTTCAAGAGTGTTTATGATTGCTCATTCAAACGTAAAATAGAACTGTTCTATCATGTAGTAGCTGCCTTAAAGTCTTTTTCACATAATTTCAGCATCTGTATTATGCTGCATTGATATGTGTTGACTTTTTCTGTGTGAGTTGAAATTCTCATGGTTCTTGGTATGTTGGATAATTTTGGAATCTATCCTAGATATTTTGATGATTAGGTTATGAGTCTATGGGTTGTGTTTAATCCCATGGAATTTTTTTTTTTTTCTAAGCAGATGATTGATGTGGTTTGGTTAAGTTCCAACCTAAGTTCAGGGGGTTCCCTTCAGTATCAGTTTACTCTTCAAAGTCCTTAAAGTACTGCTTGGTTCCAGTCTAGGAGTGTGCCACCTGGCGGTCACTCTGTGACCTGTGCAGTGGATCTGTCTGTTCCCTTGTTGGAGTCTTTGGTATGCTAATTACAATCGATGCACTCGTTTAAGGCTTGGTGATGATCCCTGGAATTCTTGAGCAGTTCTGTGGTGTGACTTTCCCGAGCTGCTACGCCTTGCTACTCCCCTTGGCACTTTTTAGCTCCCTTTTGGTCCTTGAGATCCCACTTTGCACTTCCTTATTTGAGGCTTTCTCTGGGCCCAAGAAACAGAAGGTTGGAGAAAGCTTAAAAAAAAAAAAAAAAAGCAGCAGAGGTCTGCCTTATCACACCTCCACCGAATGGAGAGAAGGGTTCCCCTCCCTCCCTCAGTTTCCCCTCTTGCTGACCCTTTTACTGGTCATTGTCCTCACTGTCCTGGAATTGTCTGGGAGCAACCTTATGAATGACGGGCACAGAGAAGGGGAAGGAGCAGCAAAGAACCAAGTCAAGGATTTCACACCCTCCAGGAGTGTTTGGAGCCCTGTTGTGTGTCCATGAGCCATAATTCGGGGGCTTCTGGAACATTCTCGTTCACTGCAACAGTGCCTATTTCAAGTTTTCCAGCTAGATTAAGTTCAGGTCAGAGGCTACTAGGAGAAAATCAATGGTAGACCGACTGCTAGTTTGATTGCAACTTTGATTCCAGTGGTTTTCCGTGATTTCCCTGATGCTATTCACTTTCTAGAATTTTTTCCAGTAGCTGCTTTATATCTGTTCAGGCTGTATGCTTCTGTTGAGGTTGTATGCTTCTGTTCAGTGGAAGAAATGAGTGAAGTATGTTTATGCCATTTCACCCAGAACCGGAAGTCTGACCTAATCCATACTGATTTTGTATATAGGAGATGGCTGCTTTTCCTTTCTACATTGAAGCAGTCGTGCATGTCAGTTGTGGGTGCTGGAGTCACTTCTACATTGTACCTGAGTCCTACATGGCTATAGGTAGTCTGAATTATCCTGCAATATAGTTAGGTTTTTTGTTTGTTTGTTTTTGTTTTTGTTTTTGAGACGGAGTCTCATTCTGTCGCTCGGGCTGGAGTGCAGTGGCGTGATCTGGGCTCACAGAAACCTCCGCCTCCCAGTTCAAGCAAATTCTCCTGCCTCAGCCTCCCGAGTAGCTGAGATTACAGGCACGTGCCACCACGCCCAGCTAAGTTTTTGTGTTTTCAGTAGAGACGGGGTTTCACCGTGTTAGCCAGGATGGTCTTGAT
This sequence comes from Sapajus apella, assembly GCF_009761245.1. NCBI lineage: Eukaryota > Metazoa > Chordata > Mammalia > Primates > Cebidae > Sapajus > Sapajus apella. Next base: position 3,024,949 of record NW_022437003.1, on the reverse strand, counting down.
CTCCTGACTTTGTGATCCACCCGCCTTAGCTTCCCAAAGTGCTGGCATTACAGGTGTGTGTCAGCATGCCCGGCCAGTTAGGTTTATAAATATATGGAATTACGACGGGAATCTAGGTAAGGAGACAAAATTAAGACAGCATATGAGGCCAGGTATGATGGCCATGCCTATAATCCCAGCACTTTGAAAGACCACAGCAGGAGAGTTTGTTGAGTCTAGGAGTTTGAGACCAGCCTAGGCACCACAGTGAGATGCTGTGTCTACAAAAAATACATAACTTAGCCTGGCGTGGTGTTGCATACCTATAGTTCCAGTCCCAGCTACTCCAGAGGCCGAGATGGGAAGACGCAGTCTGCCATGACCACATCACTGAATTACAGCCTAGAGGAAAGAGGGAGACCTTGTCTTAAAAAAGAAAAAGAAGGCATACAATATGTGTGTATAGATGTGTGAACACACACATAATGATGCTTTTGATAAGCTTAATTAATAACAGGCTAAGACCCAGTGATTATATCATTGTCCTCAAGTGGCATTCATCTACTTAATATGTCATTAGTATTTTAAAGCATAAACATATCTAATTCAAGAGAATATGAATCTTTGTCAAACATTTGATATAAAAATGTTAATTTTCCTATACCGTCATTCTCCATATTTTTGGCAATTAAGAGAGAAAGCTCATAGCGATGGTCAAGAAACAGATGTGAAGAGTTGGTGGTGGAGTTAGAAGACTGTTTTGAACTGTAGGATTCAGCCTTTTTCCAACGGAGATCCGAAGAAGAGATTCTCCTGTTTCCTGACTCTGAGTCATGGGTCACTCAAGGAAACTGAACCCATTTATCTTTTAATATTTCAAGCAGGGTAGGAGTTGATACAGGGAATTAGGTTGCAGCTGTTAAAAGGACTAGAGGAGCAAATGGGTAGTGGAGGTGGTGGTGGTTCTCAGAGCAGCAACTGCGGGAAACTGTTACCTGGAATGCCAGCGTGTGTCTTCGTCCGTGCCACCACGGCCCACTCAGTCACTGCGGGAGACCGGCGCCCTGTGCTACTCCACTTCCTGTGCTGCTCCTGCATCCGGAGCCTGTGTTACAAGACTCTGTACCAATCTGCCACTGCTCCTGCTGCCAGTCAAAGAGAAATGGATTCTGCCGTCTTCCAGTTTCATACGAGTGTCTTTTATTGCAAGAACCTAAACCTAGAACCTTGTCGACCAAGAAATCTGAGAAATACAGTTTTTTTCCAGACTTAAAACTCCTGTGATCGTGTTAGGTCTTAGAAAAATAAGGATGGCGCTAATTAACATGAGTATTTAGTTCATTGACATCTTTGTATTTGGTTTACATAATCCTATGTGCTGTCTGATAGACAAGACTCTAAGCTGCTTGAAGCATAGGTCTCATATTCTTTTATAATCCCACAAAGCGTAGCACAGTGCCTTATGCCTGTGTAGTTTTCTTCTATAGAATTCTTTCATATAATGGTAACCCACACACTAAGCATGACTTCAAATGTGAAGGAGTGATCTTATCTACTGCTGGTTGGTTCCAGAGCCATCAATGAAAGAATCTGGGGCCTTCTTCTCATTAGTCCCTGAAGCAAAAGCCAAGGAGGCTTAAGACTGTATTCCATAGGATCCCTGAGCTCAGTCATCAGTCTGTCACGTTGTTCTACTTTTCAAAGAATAATACCAGAGTTCTTACAAGATGCGGACTTTGGAGGCACAAGTATATGCAGATAGGTCAATTAATATTTGCCCAAGTGGTTTCACACCTGCTGTCTAGGAAACTGTTTTGTGTGGTGTGGTGCATTTTCTGCTTGGTGAAATAGAGGAGAAATTTCTGACTCACCCTCCCACATGTAGTGAAAAAAATATCAAAACATTCTGCAATATTAAGTAATAATAATAACTTGTTTTTTCTAGTCTAACAAATGCTAAAAAAAATTTTTTTTAAGAAAAGCTAAAAACAAGAAAAAGAGAAAAAAGTTACACAAATCCAGTTACCTAAATACTATAGTGAATGATTTTGGTGTATTTCCAAGTAGTTCACGTTCAGTCATTTCTTGCCTTTTTTTTTTTTTTTTTTTTTTTTCTTGAGACAGTGTCTCACTGATTCACCCTGGTTGGAGTGCAGTGGCCCGATCCAGGCTCACTGCAACCTCCACCCGGGTTCAAGACATTCTCCTGCCTCAGCCTCCCAAGTAGCTGGGACTATAGGCACATGCAGCCACGCCTGGCTAATTTTTGTATTTTTAGTAGAGACAGGGTTTCGCTATGTTGGCCAGGGTGGTCTTGAACTCCTGGCCTCGTGATCCACCCGCCTTGGCCTCCCAAAGTGTTGGGATTACAGGGTTGAGCCACTGCGCTCTTTTTTTTTGTTGTGTTTGAGATGGAATTTTGCTCTGTTACCCAGGTGGAGTGTAGTGGTGCGGGCTTGGCTCACTGCAACCTCTGCCTCCTGGGTGCAAGCAACTTCCTTCCTCAGCCTCCTGAGTAACTGGGATTACAGGTGCCTGCCACCATGCCTACCTTATTTTTGTTTTTAGTAGAGATGGAGTTTCACCATTTTGGCCAGGCTTGTCTTGAACTCCTGACCTGAGGTGATCCACTTGCTTCGTCTCCCAGAGTGCTAGGATTGCAGATATAAGCCACCATGCCTGGCCATGAGTATACTTTTTATTGCTGGGTAATAGTGTACTAATTAGGTCCACCATATTTGATATTTTCTTATTGTCGAACACTTGTCATTTGTCATTACAAATAATGCTGCATAGCATACTGTGCCTAAAATTTTTCATACTCGTGATCATTTTCTTAAGATAAAGCTTTAGGACCAGAGCTTTTCGGGTTAAGTAAATTAAGGATTTATATATATATTATATATATATATATATAAAATATATACATATTATTTCATATATACTATATATGTTACATGTAAATATTATATATATAGTATATAAAATATGTATGTTATATATATAAATGTTATATGTTATATAATATGTATGTTATATATGTTGTATACATAATATGTATGTTACATATATAAATATATATATTTTTTTGAGATGGAGTCTTGCTCTGTCGTCAGGCTGGAGTGCAGTGGCGCAATCTCGGCTCGCCTCAGCCTCTGCCCACTGGGTTTAAGCAGTTCTCCTGCCTCAGCCTCCCAAATAGCTGAGACTACATCGCACTGCCACGCTCAGCTAATTTTTGTATTTTTAGTAGAGACGGGGTTTCACCATGTTGGCCAAGATAGTCTTGATCTCTTGTCCTTGTGATCCGCCCTCCTCAGCCTCTCAAAGTGCTGGGATTACAGGTGTGAGCTACCAGGCCTGGCCTTTGTTTATATTTTAAATAAATTTTCTTTAAAGTATAACATACATGGTAAGTACACAAGTCACATGTATATACAGTTCAGCTCAATGAATATTTATTTATTTATTTATTTATTTTTTTGAGTCAGAGTTTCGCTCTTGTTGCCGAGGCTGGAGTGCAATGGCGCGATCTCGGCTCACCGCAACCTCCGCCTCCTGGGTTCAGGCAATTCTCCTGCCTCAGCCTCCTGAGTAGCTGGGATTACAGGCACGAACCACCATGCCCAGCTAATTTTTTGTATTTTTAGTAGGACGGGGTTTCACCATGTTGACCAGGATGGTCTCGATGTCTTGACCTCGTGATCCACCCGCCTCGGCCTCCCAAGGTGCTGGGATTACAGGCGTGAGCCACCGCGCCCGGCTAGCTCAATGAATATTTATAAATTCTTTCACATAGGCAGCATTTGAATCATTGCCAGCACCTCGGAAACTACTGTCATACCTTCTCTTGGATTAGTTTTGTCAAATTTATAATTTCATATAAATGAAATATTATTGTAGATATGTTTTTGAGTTGGGTGGTTTATTCTCCACTCAGCATCACATCTGAAAGGCTCAAAGATATTACTGTCACTGTTTTGTTATATGAATATACTTTATCCACTCTCCTTTTTTAAATTTTTTTGGAGACTGAGTTTCGCTCCTTTCATTCAGCCTGGAGTACAGTGGTTCGATATCGGCTCACTGCAGCCTCTGCCTCCTGGGCTCAAGTGATTCTCCTCCCTCAGCCTCCCAGTAGATGAGATTTCAGGTGCCTGCCACCACGCCTGTAATATTTGTAGTGGAGATGGGGTTTCACCGTTTTGGCCATGTTGGTCTTGAACTCCTGACCTAAGATGGTCCACATGCCTTGGCCTCCCAAAGTGCTGGGATTACAAGTGTGAGCCACTGTGGCCTACCCACTCTACTTTTAATGGTCATAGGTTATATTGAATTTTTGATTTTATTAAGGATAATGTTACGAACATTTTTGTACAGAGTTTTTGATGTATATGTATCTGTAGTTTTGTTAGCTATGCAAACAATCATACAAACACACATGCCCTAGAAGCAAAATTGCAGGGTCATGAGATATTCATGTATTCATTTTTCTTTTTGAGATGGAGTCTTCTTCGGTAGCCCAGGCTGGAGTGCAGTGGTGCAATCCTGGCAAACTGCAACCTTTGCCTCCTGGGTTCAAGTGATTCTCCTCCCTCAGCCTCCCAAGTAGTTGGGATTACAGGCACCTACCGTGACGCCCAGCTAATTTTTGTATTTTTAGTAGAGATGGGGTTTCACTGTGTTTACCAGGCTGGTCTTGGACTCATGACCTTGTGATCAGCCTGCCTCTATCTCCCAGAGTGCTGGGATTACAAGTGTGAACCACCTCGCCTGGCTTTTTTTTTTTTTTTAGATGACGTCTTGCTGTGTTGCGCAGGCTGGAGTGTGGTGCTACAGTCTTGGCTCACTGCTGCCTCCACTTCCTGGGTTTAAATGATTATTCTGCCTCAGCCTCCTGTGTAGCTGGGATTGTTGGTGCCCACCACCATGCCTGGCTCATTTTAAAATTTTTAGTAGAGACGGGGTTTCTTCGTGTTGGCCAGGCTGGTCTTGAACTCCTGACTTCAAGTGATCCACCCGCCTAGGCCTCTCAAGTGCTGGGATTACAGGCGTGAGCCATCACACCCTGCCTGTGTGTCTGGTTTTAATAGGAATTGACAAGCAGATCTCAAAACTAGTTGTACCTTTTTATACTACTATTAAAATTGGATGAAATTTTTTGTTGCTGTACATCCTTTTCAAGTCTTGCCCTTGCCAGTCTTTTTCATTTTAGCCATTCTAGTGGATGTGTTCTGGTATCATATCATAGTTTTAAAAAAATTATTCAGTGACAGGGTCTTGTTCTGTGACCTGGGCTGAAGTGCAGTGGCATGATCATAGCTCACTGCAGCCTCAGCCTCAAGCGATTCTCTCACCTTAGCCTTCGGAGTAGCTGGGACTACCGGTGCACACCACCGCACATGCCTAATTTTTAAATGTTTTGTAGAGAGCTGGAGTCTTCCTATGTTGCCTAGTCTGGTCTTGAACTCTTGGCCTCAACCGTTACTACTGCCTTGGCCTCCCAGAGTGCTGGGGTTATAACCAGCCTCTATGTCTGGCCTCATTGTAATTTTAATCTGCGTTTTCTTCTAATGAGTAATGAACTTGATAACCTTTTTTTATACTTAGTAGACATTTGGGCATCCTCTTTTTTACATTAATTATTGCATTTTAGGTTTTGGGGTACATGTGAAGAACATGCAAGATTGTTGCATGGGCACACACATGGCACTGTGGTTAGCTGCCTTCCTCCCCATCACCTATATCTGGCATTTCTCCCCATGCTATCTCTCCCCAATTCCCCACCCCCCGCTGTCCCTTCCCTAGTTCTCCCCCACAGACCCCAGTGTGTGATGCTCCCCTCCCTGTGTCCATGTTACATTTATTTATTTTTTATTGGTACATATTAGATGTACATATTTTCAGGGTAAATGTGGTAATTTGATATGTTCATATAATTAAATCAGAGTGAATATCATCTTTCTGAAGGACTTATTCACGTTTCTTACCCATTTTTAAATTGGGTTTTGTTTCTCTTTTTGGTATCTAAGAGTTCTTTGTGTATTTTGGAAATAAGCCCTTTGGCGGTTATGTGAGTTACAAATCTCTTGGCCCACTCTCTGCTTTGTCTTTTTGCTCTCATAATGGTGGCTTTTATGTATAGAAGATATTAATATTCATTTAGTCAAATTTGTCTTTTCAGAAAATTTATGATTTATGTCATTTGTTTTCTGGTGAAGAATTTTTTTTTAATTGCCAAATTATGGAGACATTCTCCTACATTATTTTCTAGAAGTTTTATTGTTTTGTCTTTCACATGTAGATCTAGAATCTGCCCAGAATTAACTTTTATTTATGCTGTGAGGTAAAGGGCCACTTTTCTTTTATTTCCAGATTGATATGAAAATTAAATCAGCCATTTGCTGAAAACATCATATTTTCCCAAATGCCCTGCAGGGCTGCCTTCATCCTAAGTCAAGTTCCCATGTATGTGGGCTCCTTTTAAACGTCTTATGGTGGAGCACAGATCCATCCATCCATCCATCCGTCCGTCCGTCCGTCCATCCATCCATCCATCCGTCCGTCCGTCCATCCATCCATCCTACCCTCCCTCTTTCCTTCCCTCCCTCCCTCCCTCCCTCCCTCCTTCCTTCCCTCCCTCCCTTCCTTCCTTCCTTCTGCTGTGGTTGCTCAGGCTGGAGTGCAGTGGCTCAATCAGGCTGGAGGGCACTGGTACAATCTTGGCTCATTGCAACCTCTGTCTTGCGGTTTCAAGCGATTCTCCTGCCTCAGCCTCCTGAGTAGCTAGGATTACAGGCGCCTGCCACCACGCCCAGCTAATTTTTTTGTATTTTTAATAGAGACGGGGTTTCACCATCTTGGCCAGGCTGGTCTTGAACTTCTCACCTCCTGATCCACCTGCCTCAGCTTTCCAATGTGCTGGGATTGGAGGATTCTGAGTGGCTTCTCCTTAGGCTGGGCATCTCCATCACCTCTGCTTCCCTTGACTGGGCTCCATACCTGCTTGGCTTTGCCGTCTTTATTGCGTGATTTTAATTGGAACACCACTAGGCACCTCTCAGACCAAAAATGCGTGGTGTTACCACTTCTATCTGATTTTTTGTGAATTAGGCATTTGGGTTATGTCTCCCTATGTCGAGGAGGATTAACATCATGGGCTTCTTCAGAATTTCCAAAAAGCTTGCATGCTGGGATTTTCTTTTCATTATTCACTGTGCTTATATTGACTCACAGATAATTTGAAGCCTTCTTTTTAGCTGTTAGTTCTTTCTTCCTCCTCCTAAACTTTCATCAGAGCTGTGTAAAAATAGGAAGATGGATTAATTTCATATGATTTTGTCTTCCCATTACCTCTTTTTACTGTGTTTGGCATAGGGAGTTCACAGTCAATAAAATCATCAAAAGTGAAAGAGCTGGTGAGTAAAAGGAGCAGAAGATTTGACTCATCCGCAGAGTAACTAACCTCCTCTTAAATCATCTGGAGCCAGATTTGAGAGTGCATTTTGAGTGCTAAGGGGGGTTTATTTTAGGAAATTGACTTTAAAATATCCATTTTCCCTTGCTATATTTGTATCATCTAATTTTGCTTTTAGAGCCCTTCAGATGGCCTCTCTCACCAGCAGGCATTAGTGTTTCCTTCTTCTCGTATCCTGAGATGAACTTGCAGAAAACAAAGCTTCATCAAAAAACAGTCTTGAGTCTGTTGCATTTAAAAAATAATTAGGACCAATAAAAAGAAAGAAGGGTAAACATTGCACATAATCCTTCAACAAGAAGCATTAACGTCTTTTAACTGAGCTAGTCAGCATGTGTGCATGCATATTTTTGCTAAAGGTTAACAAAATTGTTTAGTCATTTCTAATGGGTGGACATCCGTCTGCTGTCCCCAGCTGATTAACGTGCTAGATTTCTGGAGAAAATGCCTTTAATTACTTATGATGAACCGAGGGTGGCTAGTATTGTGAAAGACAATTGCAATACGACGTTCTTGACAACCCAGGGAGTTAACAAATACCAGCCTATACAAGAAAAAGGAGCTCTTGGTTCTTTGAAATGCAGCGGAACCTAGCTCTCTAACTCCTGTTGGTATAACACTGGCAATTTACAAAGCCGTTTTTCCTTTTTCTTCCAAACCATGCAGCCAGTGTTATGAAGACAGGAATATTATGTTTTAAAAAGAAGAAAGCAGAGGCTGAGGGATTTCTAGGACTTGGACCCAAAGGCATTCAACTAGAAAGCTGATAATAATCACAGCGACAGTTTATTGAGTCTTAGTGTTTCTGAGAACTTCTCGAAGTACTTTACACATATTACATTTTTTAATCTTCACGTTAGTCCTGTGAGGAAGGTACTGTTATTATGTCCGTATTACCCATGGGGATACTGAGGCACAGAGGAGCTGAGTAACGTATTTAAAACTCTACTAAGTGTGCAGCCCGAATGTCTGCAGTGCCTGGGCTCTGGCTCCATGCGGTGCTGACCAGGGGTGCCACCTGTGTTTTTGACTTCAGGTGCAGGCTCTTGCTGCGCTGCAGTGGTGCCACACAGTAACCTAGCTCAGGGGCATGTCTGCGGACGGACGTAGCCTGTGCTTCCGGCATGGCCCTCGATCGCTGTGTTTCTGCCCAGTGAAGAACACAGTGGTAGGGATTGAAAGGCTTCTTGAGCTAATTTGAATTCAAATCCAGTTCTGTCGCCCCTACCCTGCCTTTGTTTCCCCTCTACCACAGCAGTCTTTTTTTTTTTTTTTATTTTGGTGACAGAGTCTCAGTAGCCCAGGCTGGAGTGCAATGGCAGGATCTCGATTCACTGCAGCCTCCACTTCCCAGGCTCAAGTGATTCTCCTGCCTCAGCCTCCTGAATAGCTGGGATTACAGGCACGTGCCACCACACCCAGCTAATTTTTTAATTTTTTGTGGAGACGGGGTTTCACCATGTTGGCCAGGATGGTGTTGAGCTTTTGACCTCAAGTGATCCGACCTCCCAAAGTGCTGGTGTTGTGGCGTGAGCCACCGTCCGGCCTCCCAGTGCAGTCTTACTGCTGTTCTTTAGAGGCCATCTCATTTCTCTTTGTGGGGGTTCCCCTGTGCTTCATCGCTGCTCCCCGTCTCAGTCCACCCTTTCTGGAAGGACGCGCATTAGGCTGTACCTGTGACAATCGTTGCCTTTCTACTTGCCGCAGAATTTATTGTGACGTTGAACATTTCCAAGTAGAATTGCGTGGCTTCTGTATTCTCTAATGGTTATATGTGGTTACATTTTATGTCAGTGATTCCAAACCCTAGATTTCAGGCTGCCTCGTGACTGTGTCGTGTCCTTTGTTTACATGTGTTAATGAGTCTGTATTGGGAATCTGGATTCTGTTGCAGGGTCAAATTGTTAGTCCCTAAATTGTATTACCTTCTTTCAATGACTGTGTAAAGGGCCTTGTACATTATCACATAGCTTTATTTTTAGTTAATTTGTGCCTGCTGTATCTTTTCAGATCCCTTATATTCAGTCGTTTGTGGAGTATTGTTTTGCATTGGGAGGTATAGAAGAAGTTTCCAGTGCTTTTAATAATTGCTTTTAAATGCTTAATAGCCTGTATTTTTTAACTATACATTAAAAAACCCCCTATAGCTAGTATTCTTACTGTCTTCCTGACTATGGAAAGGACTTAGCATGCCTTAACTCTCCGTTAAACAACCTCCTCATCTTGTTTTTGTTGCCTGAAGTTTTGACCGCCCGCCTACTTTTTTTTTTTTTGAGACAGGGTCTTGCTCTGTCACCTAGGCTAGAGGACAGTGGCATGATCATGGCTCACTCAGCCTTGACCGCCTGGGCTCAGGGGATTCTCCCACCTCAGCCTCTCAGGTAGCCGGGACTACAGATGCATGCTTCCACACCCGGCTAATCTTTGTATTTTATGTAAAGACAGGGTCTCACCGTGTTGGCCAGGCTGGTCTCGAACTCCTGGGCTCAATCAATCTGCCTGCCTCAGCCTCTTAAGTGCTGAGATTAAAGGCATAAGCCACTGTGCCCAACCAACTTTCCCCTCTTTAACATAAAAATTGGAAATCCTTAATCAAATGACACTTGGTGTTTTATTGATTTATTTGCTTCTGGTTTCTTATATCTCATAACTGTTCCTTGGCTTCACCTTTTAGTCTACTTAAATATATTCATTAATATTTGCTTTTGCTGGGCGCAATGGCTCACGCCTGTCATCCCAGCACTTTGGGAGGCCGAGGCAGGCAGATCACGAGGTCAAGAGATCGAGACTATCCTGCCCAACATAGTGTAACCCCATCTCTGCTAAAATTAAAAAATTAGCTGGGCTTGGTGGTGCGAGCCTGTAGTCTCAGCTACACGGGAGGCTGAGGCAGGAGAGTTGCTTGAGGCTGGGAGGTGCAGGTTTCAGTGAGCCCAGATCGTGCCACTGCACTCCAGCCTGGCGCCTGGTGAAAAAGCAAGACTCTGTTTAAAAAAAAAAAAAATTGCTTTTGTTTTTGTTTTCAGTTTACCATCATTTTTCTTTTCTTGCTTTTTTTTTTTTTTTTTTTGGAGACAGATTTTTGCTGTTGTCACCCAGGCTGGAGTGCAATGGTGCGATCTCTGCTCACTGCAACCTCCACCTCCCCGGCTCAGTTGATTCTTCTGCCTCAACCTCCCAAGTAGCTAGGATTACAAGTGCCTGCCACCACACCAAGATAATTTTGTGTGTGTGTATTTTTAGTAGATGAGGTTTTGCCATGTTGGCCAGGCTGGTCTCGAACCCCTGGCTTCAAGTGATCCGTTCGCCTCGGCCTTCCACCAAAGTGCTTGGATTACAAGCGTGAGCCACTGCACTCAGCCTACCATCATTTTTCCTAGGTCTTTTTTTCTTTTTCCTGGAAGAGAAATTATAAAAATTGTTACATAATATTTGACACATATGAAGGTGCACAAATATACACACATGCACATATATGTCCATACTATAGATATAAACTATAATAGTAAGTGGATACCCACTAATTCACTATAGACATTTCCAGTAGGGCTCACTCTACATGTGTAAAAACCCACTACTTCCTTCCCAGAGGTAACTACTAGTCTGAATATAGTGTTTCTCATTCTTTTGCCTTCAAAAACATACATACTGGGTTTTCAAAAATAGGTTTCAGTAAGTTTTTAAAATAAGTGTAATAGGTTGACGATTTGCTTATGTTTATTTATTATTATTATTATTATTATTATTAATATCGAGTCTCACTCTGTCACCCAGGCTGGAGTGCAGTGGTGTGATCTCTGCTCACTGCAACCTCCACCTCCCGGGTTCAAGTGATTTTCCTGTGTTAGCCTCCTGAGTAGCTGGGACCACAGGTGCCCGCCACCACACCCAGCCAATTTTTGTATTTTTAGTAGAGACGGAGTTTCACTGTGTTGGCCAGGATGGTCTAACTCTTGACTTTGTGATCTGCCTGCCTCGGCTTCCCAAATTGCTGGCATGACAGGTGTGAGCCACCATATCTGGCCATGCTTATGTTTAGCTTCTTAAAAAATACTGTCACCTAGTGACTTGTCCTTTATCCAAAATCATGTTTCTAAGACTTAGTGTTACCCTGTAGCAGCAGTTTTTCTACTGCAGATGTGAATTTAGTACTTAGTTTCAATGAGTAATTCTCCTGTAAGTAGACTTGTGGTCGTTTAGATTTCTGCTATCAGTAGCAGTGTCATGAATACTCTTGTTTGTGGATGCCAATTGATGTGCTTCAAGAGTTTCTCTAAGGCATGGAGCCTGGAGTGAAACTGCTTGGTGTGGATGAGACCCACAGGCCATCGGGCACGAAACTGCAGGCATCATTGGCTCCTAGCCCTGGATTCCAGCAAGCTGTGGCTTAGCTCCTCCTGCCTGTTGGCCTTTGTGGTCTGTTTCTGGTCCATGATGAGGTTTAGAATTTTTGTCCCTTGGGATTTCTCTGTTAGCCTTTGCAATAGGTTTTGTACCATAGGGTATGCCATTTGTGAACTCAAGGCATGTTCATGATTCAGAGTCACTGTCCTTTACTTCTTCAGATATTTAGTGGTCAGAATGAAGGCTGTTTCTGGAGTTATAAGATTGAATTCTTCATATGAAGTAGCGAGATGTTTTATAACTTGGTTGTATGTAAGGAAATAGGTTCTTTTCCCTGAGTGTGATGTATATCAGCTTTTTTCAGTGAGGATGTTTTTTTTTCCACCCCAGGGGACATTCGTCAGTGTCTGGAGACATTTTTGGTTGTCATGAATAGGGTAGGTGAAGGTAAAACTGGCATCTAGTGGGTAGAGGCTATAGATCTGACTAAACATCCTACAGAACAGTGAACAGGGCAGTCCCCCACAACAAAGAATTGTTGGGTCCTACATATTCATAGTGTTAGGGTAAAACCAAAACCAGAACCTTACAATGTATTGGACAGCATTGCAGAAAAAAGAACTATTGGGTCCAGTATGTCAGTAGGGCTAGAGCACCCTGATGTATGTGAAGATGGTCAGTCATTGTGTTCTGAAAGTGATTCTAACACTAAAATTTGGGCTAGGCATGGTGGCTCACACCTGTAATTTCAGCACTTTAGGAGGCCGAGATAGGAAGATGATTGCTTGAGCCCAGGAGTTTGAGACCAGCCTGGGCAACATGATAAAACTGGTTAAAAAAATATAAAAGAAATTACCTGGGTATGGTGGCATGTGCCTGGAGTCTCAGCTACTCAGAGGCTCAGTGGGAGGATCTCTTGAGCCAGGAAGTCAGGGCTGCAGGGAGCTGTGACTGTGCCACTACACTCCAGCCTGGGCAACAGAGTGAGACACTGTCTCAGAATAGATTGATATTTAATGAAGTCACAACGTTGCTTGATTTTCTCCCCATGCCATGTCTTTGGAAGTATGTGTTTGGAATGCCCAGGTAATAGAGCTAGTGAATTACTTACCTAATTTCTATCAGAGTATACAGTTCGTGTGAAAGGAAAGACGAATGATCAAGAAGTAACACAGGCTGATAGGCTCAGCTCTATGAAAAATAGCCAGGTTTAATTTGTATTCAGACCTGTCAGTGGCTTTCCGTAAATGTGAGTGGGCATCCTCCCTGTCCTGGCATGACTGACTCCTTTTCCCAGCCATCTCAAGCCGTGATGAGGAATAAGAAGGGAGGGATTCCTACATGTACCAGCAACAGTGCCGTGGGGATTTGGTCTGTGAATTTCATGGAAGTTTAGAAGAAAACAAAGCACCTCTTTCACTACTTAACAGGCCCAGCTCAGCAATAGGAGTACCCAGTAAATATGGATGATCAGGAATGCCCGCAGTCTGGTTTGCTTCCTTTCCTGTTCGAGGTCTTTCTCTGTCCATGAACTGCTGAAACCTGAGTGGGGGCTTCCACAAAGGGAGAGAAGGGGGATGGAGAAGGAGGGAAAGGCAGATAACAGCCGAATGTAATCAGCATTTTATTACCGTCCTCAGGAAGTAGGAATAGGAAAAAAGAGGTAGGTTGGAGCGAGGAAAGTTAATTATGTGAGGTTATTTGACAGGAAATTACTAAATACAAACAGACAGAAGAAACACATTTTAAAGCAGGGGAGGAAATCTCAAGTTACTCCACTGTGTGCATTCAAAACCCCCAAAGCAAATTCTGAAAATAGCAATTTAAACAAAAGCTATCTTATCTGATAAAAGTATTTCAAACACAAAGGGAAATTTATATATTGGGCAGGCAATCTTAAAATAAACCGATTTTGTTGATAGCACTGCAGATGTAATTGTGGGAAACCCCCTTCAGACGTCTGAATTTATCTTGTAGATGTTCTGAATCTGGCATTTCAGTTCTATAAAGGGGTGTGTATATGTGTTCCACCCTGGAAAATTATACATATGTGAAATAAAATGAAAAGTGTCCTATGTTTGTATTTCTTTTTGGTATTTCAAAATCTGGGGGAGTGAGGTATTGCTAACAGTTCCAGCAGAGTGTTGTATCAGTAAAGCTGAAGAACTGAGGTGTTACCTAAAATACTTATTTCCAGAGGTTATATATTTTAAATATTTTAGTTGATTTAATTGATTAATATAATTTTTTAAATTGCTTTTCAGCTGTTGACAAAATTTGCCGAATTTTTGTAAATTATCCAAACATATTTGGTGTTGTTTTAAAGTCTAAGTGATTAAGGAGTAGGACCTTTTCCTACCCTTAATGATTTCTGCTCCTTTCATGGCCTATGCTAAATAGTCATTGTTGCAGACATAGAAAGGAGGGTCAGAAGTGGCTGTTGAATAATCTGCTCTTTTAATTAAGGTTGTTATCCTCATTAAAAAAAAAACCAAGTAACAAAAACTACCAACAAAATACATACACATATGCATAAAGACATTATACACATAAATATACATAAAGGCATACATACATATACACACCCGTATTTATATGTAGCTTTTCCAAGGAAAAAAGGAAGAAACTTTGCTAGATCTAGATAGTAGGACTTAAAAAAAATAGTTGAGCTATCCAAGAGTCATATCATAGGAATTGGGTGGCTGTAAAATTGCAGTCTGTGGATAAAGTTACACATTCCACGTTAGTTCAAAGAAAAAGCAATATTTTGAAAACATAAAGGGAGCTCACAGTCTGCATTCCTTTGAAGAGGCCCACACCTGTGGAAGGAATGCAGGTTGTTTCCACTTGACCTTCAACTGCGGAGCTGGGCCGGGCCCTTCAGATGTTACAGTAGTCCAGTAGGAGCCTCTGTCTGAAGCAGTGTCTCCTGGGGCAGCGCCTGTCCTGTCTGTTGTCAGAAAGCCAACATAGGGTGACAGCTAGGAATAGTCATAGAGTGGATCCTAACCCTTGCTTTGAGGAGCTTGCTTCATATACCACAGTCTCAGGGTGATGGATGAGTGGGTATAGATAATGTGCAATAAGCCATAACCTCTCTAAGCCATTGGGCTTCCATTTCGCAAGTCCTGGGAAAACCTGGGCAGACAGTATTAGTCCACTCAGACCGAGTCCTCTGTGTGCAGTGGTTGAAGATAAAGACATCATTGATGTTCCAGACAGATTCTCATCATGCATAAATAATTCCTTAGGGCGGAGTTACTGTAGTTGCCTTGAGTAGCACTTCCCCCCCTTCAAGCCACTCACATTAGTTCAGCAGTTTATTGTGGCGTCTGAAGAACCAACCAAAAGCACAATTCACCATCGGGAAGAAAATGACACATAGCATATTGCTTTTGATCAGTGAATGTATTTGTACACGCAATATTTGATGGGAAGGAGGTCTGGTTTATTTTTGCTTTTTTCGTTAATTCTTTGTTTATTCAGCAAATATTTCTTAATTGCTTGATATATTCCAGGAGCTGTGGTGGAGGCAGAGAATGCAGTGTTAGGCCATAGCAGGCACGGCTGCTGCCACTTAGAACTCACGGTTTACTGTCATATGGTCATGCCTCCCCACGTCCTAGCTTTGTGATCTTGGGCAAGTGACAATTCCTCTGTACCTCAGTTTCTTTGGATAAACTGAGTGTTTTTTCCCCCAGGTGGTCTATAAGATCCTGTTCAGTGCTAGTCTTTTCTGGATATATACTTTAGTTTTTAGATATTTTAATCTCCATACCTCACTTGGTGTTCTAGTGAGTGACTGAATATGGTGGGCCGGGTAGATGAGCTTAGATGTTTATATGCAGATTAAAATCATTGATTTCTCACTGAACTACTTACCTTACTTGAGTTGATACCACCAGGGTGTCTCCAGCCTGTTTGACTGGCTCCCATACAGAAGCAGTTTCCTAAGACTCAGACTCACTTTAGAGAGAAAGCATGCATTTCCTCCTATTGATGCTGGAAACTTTTCATGCAGTTCTGAAGCATGGTCTTCTGACACAAAAGATCATTGTTACAAGTGCTCCTTTGCTGAGACACTAGCCCACGGCAATGGAGTTGTTTTTAGCTCAACTTCAGTGCTAGCAGGCAAACTGTGCTTGAGACAGGATTATTGAAACCCGGACCTTCCACAGTTTAATAATGTTGGTAATGTTGATGCATTCAACTCCTGCCTTTATGTCATCTGTTTTTGTAAATACAGTTTTTTTGGAACAGGGCCAGGTCCAGCCTTGTATGTACTGTCTGAGGCTGCTTTTGAGCCGCAAGGACGCCACTGAGCAGCTGGGACAGGCTGCATGGCCCCCAACGCTGAAAATAATTGCCATCGTGCCTTTAACAGAAACATTTGCTGACACCTTGATTATAGGATAAATAAAGACCCCAACTCTAGATTTCAAGGTGTGTGGGACCATAACATCATTTTTTTTGTGTTTTTTTCAGGAAACAGCTTATTTGCCCTTTTTTTTTTTTTTTTTTTTTAAAATGTTCCCCGGAAATTAGCCTTGTTAATGTGTAACGTTTTTGATGCCATGCTATTGAGATAGCAGCATCTGATAACTGTACACCTCACAGATTTTACTGTTTTGAAGGAGTTTTCAGTTTCCGTGGGTTGGATTCATAAGGGGACTGATCTGATGAGAACTCTAAGTTATGGCCAAGGCATTTTTTTATTCTGTTAAATAATTGATGCTATGGAGCCTGAGGTCCTAGCTTTCTTTACACTTCAGCTGTGAGGAGCAATGGAACCAAGTTTCAGAGACGTGTGAGCTCCTGAATACACCTTTATAACCTTCCTCCACCTTTGTTCTGTGTGTGTAGTGCGCAGAGCTTGAGGGCTGGTGGGTCGTGCCTGCAGGAGTGCTCAAGTCCAACTTAGAGAAAGCCGGGGTCAGTCGGAGAAAGTCTAAGGTCAGAGGAAATGGAGATTAATGAGGCCGGATTCCTGCCCTCTAGGGGCTTACTTGCTATTCAGAGTGACTGATTCTTTTTCTAAAAGAGTGACGAATGCTCTCAATAAAACGTGCACACTGAATATGAGAACACAGTGTGGAGGAGGAGAGTGGAGACGGGCCACTCACATGGGGATCCCCGGCTGAGGCAGTGAGCTTAGGTGCGATGTCACAGAGCTACAAGAGCCAAGGACAAGCGAGTGTCAGGGTGGCAGGTGGATGGCATGGAGGGAACCTGGGCCATTTGCCCTGCAGCATTTTCTCAGGGGCTCAGAATTGGTTTGCGGGGAAGAGTCCATTTCATTTTAAAGGGTTTAAACATGAGGAATGGAATTACTCGGTAAACATTTACAACAAGCGAATACATTAAGGGGAGATAAAGAGGCTTTAGGACCAAGCAGGGTTACTTTCCTGGGTTCACATGGACCTATGACGACCATTCCTAGCACATAATAATTTCTAAATAAATACTGGTTGATTTAATACATAAGCTCGTTGGTATTTGACATGAACGAATGAACACATTGGCGTTTTTGACTTGAGGCTTTGTATATACAGCCGAATGACTGGAAATTCTGTTTATCCACATGTATCATCCATATGCTAGATACTGTGCGAAGGTCCGGGGAGTGGAGGTTAATGGGCTCATGGCCTGCCCTTTGGGGACTTACATGCTGTTGGGAATGAGTGGTACTTTCCTAAAAGGGTGGGTGATAAATGACCCCAATAAGGCATGTGCACGGAACATAACATGCTGTGGAGGGACACTTATTGGGAGGAGGAGACTGGGGCAGGGCCTTCAGAACGGGCTCCTGGAGGAGGAGACTGCCTTATCCTGCTCTGCCCTTTGCTGCTGTTGCCTGAATGTGTCCCTCCAGAAGTCATGTGTTGGAACCCAATACCCAATGTGGTAGTACAGTCTTAAGAGCTGGAGCCTTTGGGGAAGTGATAAAGTCAAAAGAGTTTTGCCCTCATGCTCCTACGGAAGAGGTTGAAGGTGGCCGCCTTGCATCCTGTGACACGCTGCAATGCAGCAAGGAGGCCCGTCGGTGAAGTGCAGCCCCAGCCCCGACCTGACACTGAATCTATCGGCTCCTTCATCGTGGACTTCTTGGTCTCAGGAAGTGTGAGAAATCGGTTTCTTATTAATGTAATTAATTTATTTTATTCATTTTATTGTATTTAGAGACAGGGTCTTATTCTGTCGCCCAGGTCGGAGTGCAGGGATCGTGGCTCGCTGTAGCCTCGACCTCCTGGGCTCAAGCAATCCTCCCACTTCAGTCTCCTGAGTAGCTGGGACCACAGGCACACGCCACCATGCCTAGCTACTTTTTAAATTTTTTTGTAGAGATCAGGTCTCACTACGTTGCCAATTTCCATTATTTATGAATTACTCAGTGTAGGTATTTTGTGATGGCAGCAGGAACAGGCTAAGACACTAGAAATGTCCTTTTCCTTGGAAGGGGAGATGCATGGGAAGCCTGTGTACAGGCCTCTGAGCACGGGCCTTGGGCAGAAGCTCAGACAGCGGTTACTGGGGAAGCCTTCACCCACCGTAGCCTGACTTTAGCTGCCTACGGCTGTTCCTATGCTCAGTCCTTTCTGAGAGAGAAGAGGCCCTGACTGTGTAAGACGAGCAGCTTCCATTCTAAGAGTCAGACAGAGTAAGTTCCATGCAATGGTGAAACAAATCCGAATACCGCCGTATCAGCAGTGAACCAGGCAGAGATCACGGAAGCTAGGGTGCAGCCCGCAACCCCTACCTCCTCAGAACCTGGCCCAGCTTTCCATGATGGGTTCTGTTCCTTTCTTTCATAGAATCCTTTCCTTCTTCCCGAGAGATTTTATAATTAATAGAGATAAAGGCAGGAAATCTCTAATAGAGTACAAACTTCCACACAGGCCAGATTAAACACATACACACCCACACACACACCCACCCACCTACCCCAGCCCACAAAGTAACCCAGTCTGCTGGGAAGAGATGAAAGGGCAGCCATATGACTGGGCTGGCACACGGCTCTTTTCCCAGGCAGTCCACATCCTGCCCCTTGGCAGATGAGACAAGTTGAAGGAGGAAGTGTGCAGTGCAGAGAGTGAGTGCAGTTCTCAGGGATAGTCTTCCTTCAGGGGCTCCCAGAGTGTGCCTGTGAGCATGGGAATGATAAGCTCACATCTGCTTGTATTCCTAAACAGCTCCAGGAGGTGTGGTTTTAAATTACCACCCTACCACTGCTAAACCTCCTCCGTAATCCTATAAAGATGTCAGGTACAGATAGACCTTGGAGGGGCAGAGCCCTATCTGACAACCCTGTATCAAATAGCCAGAGAGCCGGAGGATTGGGTTGCAACAGGAATACCCTAATCTTGATTTCGTTGTTTTTCCTCTCCCTAAAAGGGTGGGATTGGATTTGGAGGTGGGAGGAGAATCTGCAACAGAGTTGCTGACACCATGTAAGGAAAACCTTGGAGGCTGCTATTCCCGTTTGGAGGGATCAGCAGAAAGGCCAGCAGACAAGCCTGCCACTGTTCGTAATCCTTGCTTCTGCCGGTGAATCCTTCCAAGGCAGGCAGGCAGCAGCTGGGGCGGAGGGGCTGATGCCTTGATGAAGGGGAGCTGAGTGCTGGCTTTGCTGTGCTGTGCAATTATTACCTGTAAGTGCAGGCAGCCAGGTGACTGCAGCTGTGATGGGAGCATGGAGATCCCGCCCATGCCAGCTGTCAGCGCTCCAGACGTCCAGGATGGCAAACGGGATTTATGCTTCCTCTCCAGCCTTTCAATGCTGCTGTAGATATACTTAGCAATTACAATGCTGGTTTGGGAATTTCCCTAGGATGGGCCAGGACTTGTTTCCAAAATAACACCTTTCAAAGCATGCAGACTTTCAGAAATTAGATAATTGTGTGATATTTATAAAGTGAATTACATTGTGCTAACAAAGTCTGGGCAGATGGTTCTGATGCCGAAGTAAATAACACCTTATGATTCATTAAGTTTGGGGGGAAAAAAGGCTTTTTAAAAAGTTGCTACTTTCCAGCTGAATCTTTGCAAGAAATTCAGACCACTCTGCCAAGTAGGCAGTACATTTCCAAGGTGAAATGTTTACGTCTGAATGTGCGCAGCACGGTTAAGTGGTCCTGTTTCACTCATAACACTTAGCAGCATTTACAATACACTTATCCCTGTGTGCAGAGAGACACAAAAATGATACTTCATTGCTCTTGTCCTCCCTGGATTCTCAGTCTAGTGAGGGAGACAGATGTATAAACAGACAATTGCAATACAGCGAGCTAAGTGCTAACAGAAGGATAGGACAAATGCCATAATGGGGGGAGGATATCAATTTACAGTGTGAATGGAGGGAACAGCCTCACAGAGCAAGTGACATTTGAGCAGTATGTGAAGGAAGAGGAAGGATTTTGAAAGGAGAGAAGGATGTTCCCTCCTTATGGCCCCTCATTCCCCAGCATCTTCATACCCCAGGGCCTTTGCACATTCGTATTCACCTTTGATTCCTCTTTTTCATCAGCTCCTTCTTACCTAAGGGCCCTCTGCCTGGAAAACTTCTTCCATCTCTCTTCCCTGGTTCAGTCCTTTAGAAGCTAGATCCCATGTTAACACTGTCAGGGAGGTCTGACTTCTCTAAGGCACATCTCTTCTATTATAAATGTTCGCTCGTCAAGTTCCTTACCTTAGGCCGGGCACGGTGGCTCAAGCCTGTAATCCCAGCACTTTGGGAGGCCAAGGCGGGTGGATCATGAGGTCAAGAGATCAAGACCATGCTGGTCAACACGGTGAAACCCCGTCTCTACTAAAAATACAAAAACCAGCTGGGCATGGTGGCGCGTCCCTGTAGTCCCAGCTACTCAGGAGGCTGAGGCAGGAAAATTGCCTGAACCCAGGAGGCGGAGGTTGTGGTGAGCCGAGATCGAGCCATTGCACTCCAGCCTGGGTAACAAGAGCAAAACTCGGTCTCAAAAAAAAAAAAAAAGAAAAAAAAAGTTCCTCACCTTGAGAGCAGTTACCCCAGCTGCACGGAAAAGTACCTGTTTTTCCCACTAAGCAGAGCCTGCCTCTTTTTGTTCCACTTTGTTTCTTGACTAAATAAATGTTTGTTGAATGAATTAGACGAAGGGTGTTCAAGGTGGGAAAACCTTTGGGATGTTCAGAGAGTGGCCAGTATTTTGTTGGATCTTGGGTGTGTGAATTAAGGGAGGCTGAAGATTAAGCCATTTTTAGGAACTTTGAAGATCTCAACTTTTGTCTATCAGCTCAGCTAATATTTTTAGTATTAAGAGGCATTTCAGAGATATGCCTCATGGTTATTTATTATATTATCATTATCAGATGGTTTAAGTCAAAGATGAAGTATTAAAAATATTTTAAAAGTTTCTTGTGGCATATAGATTTCGGGCTCAAATAGATGTTTTTTAAAAATGAGATTCGAGTGTAATATACATATAGAAAAACACACAGCACATAATCGTACAGCTGGGTGGATTATCACAGAGTAGACATACGTGTAACTTGCATGCAAGTCAAGGAATGGGGATACTTCCTAGAGCCTGAATTGTAAAAATCAGCATGTGTACTGTATCAGAAATGGAAGCAGATGAGCTAGAAGATTCCCTGGCAGACTCTAAGAAAGTTTAAGCTTTCTGAAGAATAGGGATTCTCATATAAGGTAGTCCCCAGATGCTTCCAGACTCACTCATGAGCTTGAGACAGTGGTGTGAAAGAACCCACTCTCATCCATCCCCAGGCAAGGCTGGAGCCTGAAGGGTAGAGAGAGTGCTGTGTTGCAGAGGGACACAAGGCTGAATTTCTTTAGAGGAACATAAAATCCTTCCTCTGTCCTCACCAGGAACACTGCCTCATTGGTGTGAAGCCTGGGGGCTGAGCTCTTGTAATCTCAGTGTCTTGCAGGGGACATTGATGACTTAACCAGCTTCTAGAGCAACTTTGGGGTTGCACAGAAGACAGTGGTGCTGAGTATAAGAAAATAAGGCTTAGAGCCAGATGCGGTGGCTGTAATCCCAGTGCTTTGGGTGGATCATGAGGTCAGGAGTTCAAGACCAGCCTGGTCAACATAGTGAAACCCTGTCTCTACTAAAAATACAAAATTAGCCGGGCATGGTGGCATGCACCTGTGGTCCTAGCTACTCAGGAGGCTGAGGCAGGGGAATTGCTTGAACCCGGGAGGCAGAGGTTGCAGTGAGCTGAGATGGCGCCATTGCACTCCAGCCTGGGCTACAGAGTGAGACTCTGTCTCCAAAAAAAAAAAAAAAAAAAAAAAAA
>NW_022437003.1:3001443-3002756 GCF_009761245.1 Sapajus apella | reverse complement strand
AGGAATATGGTCGTCCCTAATGGGCTACCAAATTAATGAGGATTTTTGAGAGAGAGACTTTTTGGTGTAATGAAATAATTTCTTACTGAAATGGATTGTGAGACTTTGCTTGTAAATGACTCAGCCCTAATATATCTGCCATATGGTATTTACAAGTTTGGGATTTCATCCTATTAATAGAACAAACCATGTTTTTCCTTATTTAAAATCCAGTTTCTCCATTTTCTCATAGAATGTGAGCAGGATAGTTAGAAAAAACACCAGATTTCCCTCAATATACTACTTTAAAATACTTATTAGGTCCAGATGACAGTGGCTCATTCTGTAATCTCAGTGCTTCGAGAGGCGAATGCAGTAGGATCACTTGAGGCCAGGAGTTCCAGGCCAGCATGGGCCCCATCTCCACAACAAATTAAAACATCAGCCAGTCATGGTGGCACACGTCTGTAGCCCTAGCTACTTAGGAGGCTCATGCAGGAGCATTGCTTGAGCCCAGGAGTTTGAGGCCTTAGTAAGCTGATTGTGCAACTGCTTTCAGCCTGGGCTACAAAGCAAGACCCTGTCTCTGTAAACAAACAAATAAAAAACCAGCAACAAAAATCCTTATTGTGTGGTTTTAATTGAACCACTGAAATTTGAGGGAATTATTTAAAAATAAATCTTGACTTGCTACTCTTTGCATTAGTTGTTGGTGGCATCGTTTTGCTAGCTGTTAAACTCCATAAATATTTTATACATGATTACAGATGGGTCACATTTGCCCTGTAGTTTCAAGGCTTCTGTGATTCTGTGACTCTAGGCACCATTAAGCCTCTCCCCATGGTAATGACCAAGAGCTGGGGGATGTATGTATGTGTGAGGGACTGAGGATGAACAGCTCTGGGTCCCCACTCTGTGATAGGTGGTGCACAGAACATCTCAGCGCCTGTGCTGTTAGTTGATTCTTGGCAACATTGCTTTTTTTAAAAAAAAATTATTTATTTTTATTTATTTTGAGACGGGGTCTTGCTGTGTTGCCAAGCTGGAGTGCAGAGGTGCAATCTTGGCTCGCTGCAACCTCTGCCCCCCTGGTTTAAGCGATTCCCCGCCTCAACTTCCCAAGTAGCTGGGAGTACAGGTGCACGCCACCATGCCTGGCTAGCTTTTTTTTTCTTTTTTTTTTTCCACCTGTCCCTGAGGCTGGAATGCAGTAGTGTGATCAGCTCACTGCAGCCTTGAACTTCTGGGCTCAAGCGATCCTCCCACCTCAGCCTCCTGTGTATCTGAGACTATAGGTGGGTGCCCCTATACTCAATTAATTGAAAACTCTCCCC
>NW_022437003.1:2954483-3001343 GCF_009761245.1 Sapajus apella | reverse complement strand
AGGCTGGTCTTGACCTCTTAGGCTCAAGTGATTTTCCTGCCTTAGCTTCCCAAAGTGCTGAGATTATAGGTGTGAGCCACTGCACCCACCCAACCTCACTTTTTAAGGACAGGAGAGTCAGTATGTAACTTTGGTAGAGGACAAAGGATGTATGAAAGGAAAAACTGCCTTGGTAAATGATGCCAAGAACAAGATATGATTTTGTGGGCCAGGACTTTGTATATAAAAGTGACAGAGTCATGGATATGGATGGGATGCGTCTCAGGGAAAAACAGGAAGCATGCATGTGGTCAGGGACTGCCACTTGAATCCGCAAGGTTGAAAGCCCACGTTTGTATGTATTTAGGGGAAGGGAAGCTGGCAGGAAACTGTAAGAGTGGGGAAGGTAACAAGAACGATTGCTGGACATGCCCGGAATTGCTAAAAGAAATGTCAGGGAAAAGAGATGAGGACTTATGACTCAAGATTATTATTATTATTTTTTTTGAGATGGAGCTTCATTCTTGTTGCCCAGGCTGGAGTACAGTGGCACGATCTCGGCTCACTGCAACCTCTGCCTCCTGGGATCAAGCAATTCTCCTGCTTCGGCCTCCCAAGTAGCTGGAGTTACAGGCATGCCCCACCACACCTGGCTAATTGTGTATTTTTAGTAGAGATGGGGTCTCACCATGTTGGTCAGGCTGGTCTCAAAATCCTGACCTCAGGTGATTCACTCGCCTTGGCCTCCCAAAGTGCTGGGATTACACGTGTGAGCCACCGCATCTGGCCTGTGACTCAGATATTTAAGCCAAATGCAGGGCTTGGCTTTTAGAATAGGGAATTTGAGATTAATTTAGAGAAGTAAATGTAATTCCTTAGGAAGCACTGATACGGAGGTACTCCTTCTTGGATACGGTAATGAATGAGCTTAAAGAAGGGTACACACCTGCATGTATGTACGTATGTACAGATGTATGCAGGTGCCTATCTTCCTGCCATATCAGATACCATGTGCAGAGATTTCCATTTATTACTTAGGTCTATTCTGAAAACAGTCCTGAGAATTTAATATTAGCCCCACTTTGGAGATAAGGAAACTGAGACCAGGAAAGCTAAGGATCTTGGCAATGTGCTTAACAACATATAGACATGTAAGTGTAAGAGTGGATTAGACTAAGGCTGTGTAACTTTAAACACAAGTGTCTGTCTGTTCTACTACTGTGACTCTCTCTCATTCGTGAAGGGGGAATATACCTACAGTAAAAATACAACAATGGGCATAGTGGCCACGCCTGTAATCCCAGCAGTTTGGGGAGCCAAGGCAGGCAGATCATGAGGTCAGGGGTTCGAGACCAGCCTGGCCAACATAATGAATATTTTTAGTCTCTACTAAAAATACAAAAAGGCAGGGCTGCAGTGGCTCACGCCTGTAATCCCAGCACTTTGGGAGGCCGAGGCGGGTGGATCACGAGGTCAAGAGATTGAGACCATCCTGGTCAACATGGTGAAACCCCGTCTCTACTAAAAATACAAAAAATTAGCTGGGCATGGTGGCGCGTGCCTGTAATCTCAGCTACTCGAGAGGCTGAGGCAGGAGAATTGCCTGAACCCGGGAGGCGGAGGCTGCAGGGAGCCGAGATCGTGCCACTGCATTGATGAGATGGAGTTTTGCCTCATCAGTGTGAGATAGGATCATCCCACTGCACTCCACTCTGGGTGACAAGAACAAAACTCCACCTCAAAAAAAAACCAACATCAGACATTTGAAATACATTGAGCTTTTGAGCTGAAATGTTGAGGTATTCTTTTTTTTTCCTCATCAGAAGCCAGAGCTTTCCCGCCTGATGTTTATGTTACTCATTTGTTTTTGAGACAGGGTCTCACTGTGTTGCACAGGCTGGAGTGCAGTGGCGTGATCATGTCTCAGTGCTGCCTAAAATTCCTGGGCCCAAGCAGTTCACCCCACTCAGCCTCTTGTGTAGCTGGGACTACAGGCATGTGGCAACATGCCCAGTGAACTTTTTTATTTTTCGTAGAGATGGAGTCTTGCTATGTTGCCCAGGATGGCCTTGAACTCCTGGGCTCCGGCAGTCCTCCCATTTTGGCCTCCCAAAGTGCTGGAATAAGATGTGAGCCACTGTGCCCTAGCCCTGTGGCTCATTCTTGAGCACTTAATGAGGAATTTTCCATTTGTCTCTGTTAAACCCCATCATGTGAGTTGGGGCCTATTGTTCCCTTCTGTCAAGATTTGATTCAGTGGTTCTGATGTGCACAGTGTAATGCTAAGTGATGTGGCTAGATCATCGATGCATGAGTGTCAGGGAGTTTGTGGTGTAGAGATGAGATTAAAAAACCAGCAACCAAAATAAATGACCATCATGGGCATTCTAGGAGTTCTTCCTGCTCAAAGAACTAGAGGACTAGAATACACTCAGTTGTATGTAATCAAGAAAGATAGCCAGACAGCCGTTGTACTGGGAAGATGATGGGTACGATCTGTCTTCCTGCCCTAAAAATTAACACAGTGTCTGGTTTACCATAGACAAAATAGTTAAAAAATAAATGAAAAATAAATGTTTGTGAAGGGAGCTTACAATGGGCCTTGAGGAAAGAACAGAGATTTGGTGGTTTGGAATGTAGAATATTCTGAGGGCAGTAGGTAAATAAAGAGTTTCAAATCCTAAAGCATTTTTCAGTAAATGTGAATTTTTTTATGGTATACTGGAGCGTATTTTTGAATCTTAAATATTAGTTAACAGATTAACATTTCCACATTTTCTGTGTTTATTTTCTATTAAATGCCATTCAAGCTATTTAAGCAAATATTGAACAGGACAGGCCAAGAAGAAACCTAAAGGTATTCTTCAGATCTATAATTCGATCCTTTCACATCTACTTAAAAACAGTGATTGCGAGGAGAATGGTACAGCAAGCTTTCATCTGGGATTATTTTTCTTCTGCCTTAAAGCTCCTTTTAGAATTTCTTCAGTTCAGGTATTCTGGTGATACAATCCCTCTGACTTTACTTAAAGAACTCTATCTAACCTTTACATTTAAGAAGTATTTTCACTGGGCATAGAATTGTTAGAAATTATTTTCTTTCCGTGCGTTAAAGATGCCATTTCTGATACCAAGCCTTCCGGCTGCCATGTCTCCATTGAGAGTCTTGTATTTGTCATGTGAAAACTCTCCCCTCATGAGCACTCCCATCCCTGGCAGCTTTAAAAATATTCTCTTTTTCTAGCAGTTTTGAGATTTCATTTGTCTTTGAATTATTTACTCAGTGTTTGTGGCACTTCTTTCACTTGTGGCTTGGGAAAATTTATTTTGGGAAATTCTCTGCTATTATCCCTTTAGTGTTGTTTTTACCTGGTTCCCTTCTTTTTTCTGGGATTCTAATGAAGTCTGCATGAAACTCTGTTTCACACGTTCCTTTCTATTTTTCTCTCCATGCTTTAATCTGGATATTTTCTTATGTATTATTCATCTTACTTTTATCTCTTTAGCTGTATGCGATATGCTGCTGACCCATCTTTTGAATATTTTCATACCACTGGTTATGTTTCGGATTATCGAGTGTCCCTTTTGATTCATTTTACATGGAATTCTTCAGTTTTGCTGTCCGATTTTATTAAACATTTAAATCACAGTTTATACTTAAATCCCCTTCTGTTAACCACAGTATCTCTCTTTCCTATGGTTTATTTCTGTTGTTCTGACTTTTCTCTTGCTTTTTGGTTAATTCTTATTTTTGTGAGCATGGTTGTTTGTGATGAATGCTGGGCATTGTGTATGAAAAGTCTAGAGACGATTTTACCTGTGTGGGATGGTATTTTCCTCTGTAGAGGATTTCCTTTTCTTCTGGGAGGTGGACATGGTGCAGGGATTGAACTGTTCTGAAGGTGGGCTTTAGTCTTTGTGAGGACTGCCCACTTCTGGTTTATGCTCACTCCTTTGGGTTAGCTCTTTGGAATCACAGCTCGAAGTGGGGGTTGTAGGGTCGGTCTTTTTCCCTTAACAGGCTATGAACTCTAATTTTTGCCTGTTCCGCGCTTGGAAGGTGAAATAAACCTGTTCAACTTAGTTTTCCACTGTCTGCCGTAGGGTCAGCAAATGGGTGAAAGAGAAGTCAAACGTCAGGCTCCCTTCTCTCCACAGACATGACCTTTCAAATCATTGTGCCTTGATAGTCCTCTGATGCCTTCAAGCAGAGGCTCTTTCAACGGTTATTTTTCCTGATTGTTTTAGTTCTCCGTTGGGAATGTTGGTCTCATCTACCTTAGTCCACGGTGTTGAGTAGAAGTTGGAGCACTCTAATCATTCATGTTTTGATACCTTGGTACTGTGTTCAGTAATTTAAAATGCCAACTCGCTGTTAACCTGTGCCATCTTAAACTCTTCTTTATCAGAAGTTTTTGATCAAACTCCTGAAAATTTTTTAGAGCCTAGTGAAAACACCTCAACGTTCTATGTCGTATGTTTGCATTTAAAGATAGTTTACAAATTTTACTCCTGTTGTTGCATTTAATCTTTACAACAGTCATGTGATGTCGCATACTATGATTAAGTTCTCCACAGAGACTTACCTACAAATTTAATTAGTGAATAAAGTAAATCTGTATTAATTTATCTCTAGTTAAGTGAATATTCTGGAAAATGGGAATGAAAAGAAGGGGGGATTTGAGAGCAATTGAACAGGTTAGTATTGATATTAACCTGTTTGTAGAATGAAGAGTGGTAGTCATTTTTGCTTGGGTAAACTGAGAGGATGGTTATTCTTCCTTTAAATAAAGGGATTCTATTTGGAGGAGAATTAAATTTTGGCAGGGTTAATAATGAATGAATAAAATTAGTACTGAATTGTGCTCCCAGAAGGGAGGGTTACCGTAGGCTAAAAAGAGCTTTGTGTTGCAACTAAGATTATTATTGGACATTTTGAAGAGGAGAGAGAATGAGAAGGAGGCAGGACGGTCTTACGGGAGAACCTAAAAGTGGAAACCATTCCCCTCGTCCTCTCCCCCGCTCCTCTCCCCCCCTCCTCTCCCCTCCTCGTCTCCCCTGCCCCCTTTTCCATTAAGGGCTTGCTAAGTGCCAAGCACTGTGCCGTGTTTTCACGTGTATCCTTATTTAACTTTCAACCCTATAAGATAGTTAATCTAAGGGTCCCTATTTTATGGCCTTGTCCGTTTGTCAGGCAATGAAGTCACTGCCTTAAAATGGAGCCTAGTGCTGAAGCATAACTGGGATGATGAAATCCTTGTCAATGACAAGGGTCCCTGAACTGAGTCCGAGTGAATGCATTCCGATTTTCACCTGAAGACAACTGGCCATGCAAAGTACAATTTTCAAAAGGTGGTGTAGACGGTGGCGTGCCCGATGGGCGAGTTACTGGGTGAAGAGCGTAGAGCATGGCGCATGGTCGGGGGCCCCTCAGCAGGTGCCTTCGTTACAGTATATAAGGAAGTCCCACACTGGAGCGGAACCAGCAGGAAGAGAAAAGATGGGGATGATGAGAGAATTCAAAGCTGGAAAGGTCAGGACTTGGTGACTGAAGATGGGAAAGGCGATGGAGAGGAATGTCGTAGCGAGGGTTTCAAGCCTGGGACAGAAGTTCCCCAAACTGTTGTTTCCTACCTGTATCTGTTCTGCATTTCCACCCTCCTAACTCAACAGGTGAGCAGGTGAGCATCTCTGTCCTCGACTCCTTTCATATGTGACTCTCAGGCAAGTCTGGACCACGACTCCCCTCCTCCTCCTGCCCCAGAATGTTCTCAGTGATTCCTTCCTGTTTTTACTTTCTGTTAAGTTGTGTATTTCCAATTTAGTATTGTGATTTCTTCCTTTTCCCCTTCTCTTCTTTCCTTTGTCTCTTTCTTTCTTTCTTTCTTTTCTTTCTTTTCTTTCTTTCTTTCTTTCTTTCTTTCTTTTTTTTTTTTTTGAGGTGGAATTTCGCTCTTGTTGCCCAGGCTGGAGTGCAATGGCGCAATCTCGGCTTACCGCAACCTCCGCCTCCTGGGTTCAAGCGATCTCCAGCCTCAGTCTCCTGAGTAGCTGGGATTACAGGTGTAAGCCACCAAGCCTGGCTAATTTTGTATTTTTAGTAGAGACGCGGTTTCTCCATATTGATCAGGCTGGTCTTGAATTCCCCAACTCAGGTGATCGCCCACCTTAGGTGATCGCCTGCCTCAGCCTTTCAAAGTGCTGGGATTACAGGTGTGAGCCACTGCGCCCAACCTGTCTGTCTTTCTTCCACATCCCGTCCCAAACATACTCTTTTTTATTCTTTTTTTTTTTTAATTTATAATGTTTTGAACATACAAACTCATTACTACATTGAGGTTTTTGGGTGCAGGCACTGTGATTTCTAGAGACTTCTATTTCTGTTGATGTCATAGTATGTTTAACATGTGTCACATGCTGAATATATGAATGAATAAATGGGAAATCCTGGGGATTGTGCCAGAAATAGGTATAAAGACATAAAGTTCATAGTAATATAGAAGTAGAAACCAACTATCATTGATTTTATTGTCAAGAAGTGTTCTTCCTTTTTCTCTTACAAAAAAAAAAATCCACATACATTTCAGTATATTTCACCTCTGACTATTCCATAGAATAACCGTTAACTCTACAATTAATATATTTTGAGACAGTAATAACCAAGAAAGACAAAATCAACAGAACATGCTATACCATAATATTTTTGATGGGTTCTTCTATGGTAAGTTTCATTTTAATAGTTGCTTTTACCCCATCTTGTCCAAATTTTTGCATGATAAAAGTTCTGCTGAAAAAGATTCTGATACACTATAAAATGCCCAAATATTGGACAGTAGAAGGGAGTGGAAGAGGGAAAACACTTTGCAGAATGGTTCATTTCTTCATGGGGTTGAATATGCTAGAGTCCTAGGGAAAGCCTGCTGGTTTTGGAAAGTAGACAAAAAGCAGAATTGCATAGGGCTTAGAATTTAAGAGAGAAACTGTGGAACGAAGGTGGAATGACATTCATTCATTTAGATCCAGATTGAGAACTTTTATATTAGGGAAAAAAATGCCAATCAAAACAGTTTTCTGCCGCATCTCAAATCCAGCATTCTGTGCTTAGAAATGACTGCCTCTGCTCATTAGCCGGCTGGCGGGCCTTCCCGGAGGTCTGCCTTGTGCTAGGGAAATCACACAGCCATGCTGGCAGCAGTTTTACCCTTTTCTGGACGGAGATTCACACTCTCAGCTTTGTGCAGTTATCTGCCTCTCTCTTCTAGTGCTGGAGTGTTAGCATGTGCCTACTAATTGTTAAGCCTCTGGGACCAGATTGCAATTGATTTCATCTGCAATTTGTCTAGTGACAAGCGCACTGTTGAAGAAAAATAAATATTCACTGTAATTTTCATTAGTCCATGACCCATCATAAATCAAAGCTGTGAAAGAGTTTAAGTAGCTTTTCCCAATCCCTGGGCTTCGTAGCTCTCTCTGTTATCCTTTGAACAAAGGTGATAGCTGGACACCTGTGATACCCTGGGATGCGGAGCCTAAGGGAATTGAGCTTTTCCCTTCTTGCCCGCTTTAAAACGTGATGTCGTTACGAGACTGGGGAGGGTAGACGTTTCAGTTTAAATCTCTCCTTTTCCCTTTGGTAGGACTCCAGATTTTAGATTTCATGGATGAATAAGTAACCTCAGTGAGTGATTTGAGACTAGAGTACATAAAAATGTGTCAATAGTTCAGGATGACTGATAGCTCCGTTGTAAGCAAAGCCACCTGCAATGTTTTATAGTCCTGCAGCATAAGCCATCTTGAACAGATAATCAATTCTATTGCACAAACAGTCACTTCTGTGCACCAAGGAGGCCCACTTTTTCTCTCTTCAAGCAGGGCTATAAAAGAAAATAACATACATAATCCAAATGAGTAAAACTTCTGAAATATTGGGGCACTGGTAAAGCTAGCCTTGTCTACCACCTAGCTAGCTGTACCTTGCCCCCTCTCTTTTTTGGTGAAAGAACAGTGGATGCACTTATGCAGCTGTAACGGAGATCAGAGAGAACTGTATTGCCATGTGCCCGTGCACACATGCAAACACACACATGCAAACACATACCCTTTTAGAAGAGCACATTTTAGTCCAAGTATCATTTCTTGCCTAGCCTTGGTCATAATTTTGATCTTTAGAAGATTAGGAGAATATTTATTTATTTATTTTCCTTAAATAAAGTGTCAAATGGCATTGCAGCAGCAACCTAACCACAGCAGGAATTCATTCTTCAGCTACTTCCTGCACCTCATTGAATTAAAAAGACTGAAGGTGTGATTTTGAAATCTGAATTTGTAAAGGGCGTGAGGTCTTCACTGAAAATATGATGGTGAATTAAAGTCTTTTGATTAAAGTAGACTCAGAGATAAACAGTTCATCTATTTTTCCTCATCCATTAAAATGCCATTATCCTGTAGAGTCAGTGGTACTGGATTTTATATTCATTTTTTCAGTAGGGTGGACACCATATCATCATATTTGTCATTAGACTGTGCAATAGTGTTTGTAAACAAGATCATTCATTTGTTTTACAAATACATTTTGAGCTTTGAACAAGTAACAGGCACTGATTTTTAGGTGCTGGAACTGTAGGGCTACAGTATTAAGCAAGACAATTAAGTCCGTCCTTCAGGAGCTGGCGTTTGAAGATGTAGTCCCACAGTTAGCGTCTAATGATTAAAGATCTAAAATTCTCTTACCAGTAGTTTGGTCTCTAACAAATAACAATTATGGAGGAACCACTAAACCTCAGAATTTAATAAAGACAAAAGCAACGGTAGTAAATGATTCTGGCTTGTTAGTTAGAAAATACTGTTTTAAGATGGGGATTTTGGCCTAAATCATGATTGCTGTTGTTTAAAGTTAGGCACTTGTGCACTAGAGATCAATGTCAAATCCAGTGAGTCATCTCCTTTCTAGCGTCTGCAAGAAAACTTGGAAGCTGTATAGAGATCACGTGTTTTAGAGTAAAGTCAATTTGGGAATATGTTTTATTTTCCTGTCATCTGGCCCCTAAAAGGATCCCAGCAATGACTGGGCCGACCACCACCCCCTTCTCAGTTTGAGTCACTGTTTTCAGGTACCATGGTGGCCTCAACTGCAGTTCCCAAAGTTTGGCGCATAAACCTCTGGGGTCCCTGTGACCTTTTCAGTGGATCTGCAGTGTTGATCTGTTTTCATAACAGCACTGCAATGTTATTTGTCTTTTCACAGGTGTACGGTGAAGTTTTCCACTGAGTATTCAGAACCCCTGTATAACCCAGCAAGTTGCTATCTTCTAAACAACAGATGATTGATGTTACAAAATGATATCTTGGTAAAAGATCCATTCAAAATGCTAAATTAATGAATGAGTTTTAATATATCAGAGTATGCAAAGTTCACTGATGGATCTTCAGATTCCTATACAAACTTCCAATTGTTGAGTTAGGGTGTAGTATCTTAGAAAGAATGTCCACAGTTACCTGAAAGGCTATTTGCTTCATCTTCCATTTGCCAACTCTGCATTTGTGTGGAAATGGATTTTCTCCACACATCAGCCAGACATGATACCACAACAGATTGGATGCAGCTATGTTCAGTTATGCTGGGCATTAAAAAATGGCAAAGTAAAACAATTCCACTCTTCTCACTAAATGTTTTAGGAAAATCTAACTATCCCTTATAAAAATATCTTATGTTAACAGTAATGGGTTATAAATTCCTTTTTTTTTTAAATTGAGACGAATCTCACTCTGTCTCCCAGGCTGGAGTGCAGTGGTGCAGTCTTGGCTCACTGCAATCTCTGCTTCCCCGGTTCTAAGTCTTTCTCCCAGCTCAGCCTCCTGAGTAGCTGGGATTACAGGCTCGCACCACCACTGTCAGCTAATTTTTGTATGTTTAGTAAAGACGTGGTTTCAGTATTTTGGCCAGCCTGGTCTCAAACTCCTGACCTCAAGTGATCCACCTGCCTTAGCCTCCCAAACTGCTGGGATTACAGGCATGAGCCACCGTTTACGGCCCATAAATTCTTTTTTAAGGAGTAATAACTATTAAACATTTCTTGGCTTTCATTTGTATCACGATAAATGTTATATAAATTATGAGATATAATCTACATGAACTAAAGCACTTTGAAGGCCTCAATATGTATTTCTTTTCTTTTCTTTTCTTTTCTTTTTTTTTTTTGACATGGAGTCTTGCTGTGTTGCCCTGGCTGATCTCAGACCCCTAGGCTCAAGTGATCCTCTTGTCTTAGCCTCCGAGTAGCTGGGACTACAGACATGCGCCACTGTGCCCTGCCTCAGTAATTTTTAAGATTCATAAGGGTATCCTGAGATTAACCAATTTAAGAACCACTGGTCTAAAGCAATGTGTTAGTAAATCCATCTTCCAGGAAGTCGAAGCGTAGAGAAATTTGCACTAGTTACATCCCCTGGGGTCTGGGATCTGCTCCCAGTTCTCATTTTGAAGCAGAGTTTCAGGAAGTATAAGTTGGGTCTCCTTAATGGCTCAGGGCTCCAGTTGTGTGCAGTGACAGAGGGTAAAGACAGAAAAACTGTAGTCCATGGAGTCCATTTTTAATTTCCAATTTCATATGCCCCACAGTCATGAAATCCTCTAGGACCATTTCTGAGTTTCACACCACAACTACTGAAGATGGAGCATTTTACAGGGGCTGCATGACATTTTTTATTCTTGGTAGTACAGCTTGCAGCTCCACATGCTGAAAGGAAATCAGAACTGCTTATCTGAAACATCTTCATCATCCATTTGGAAATGAAGAAGTCAGCCTGCCCTGCTTCCACCCTGCAGGAAGCTACACCAAGCTGACTTCTCAGTCTGGACTTGTTCTCAAGGTCACCCATGTAATTTTTTTTTTCAAAGCCTCAGTGTCCTTAGTATTCTCAGAGATAATAGCACCAAACCCATCAGTTATTTCCTTGTCTTCAATTTTCTTTTTGGCTTCCTGCAATTTTAATCCCAATTCCCTGCAATTCCTTTCTGCAGAGGCTTAAGTGGCCCCATTTATGACCAATTTACAGCTAATATTTGATGCATTCTTTTAAAATAAGCCAAATAGCCCTCCACTCTACAGGCCTTATAGCTTTAGATTAATAAAATCAGAGGTCTGATAGTGGGATAAATTGATATGTTTTTTGCTTTGTGATTTTTGAAGAAAAATAAAGAGATCCTTAGAAATTGGTGGTAGATATTTGCTAATTTCAGAATCCAGTGCCGTTGTTAATAAAGGGAAAGGAATAGTTCTTTCTTTTATATTGCACATTGAACCAGTTTTTATAAAGGGGACAGAGAGAGAGAAAGAGGGAGGGAGGAAGGGAGGGCAGATGAGTAAAGAAATCATAGATTTTTCTGGGGGCTGCTTCCTTCTAACCTCCTTTGGATACCTTATCTCTGGCCCCTTCTGTAAGCTGATCCAGCTCATGTCAGCATGACACATGAACCATGCAAAGCTTCTTTTTAAAGAGATTTTAATTCCTGCTTGACAGGCTAGGCTGAAGCTCATGACTGACAATAGATTTTTTTTTCTTTTAAAACAGGGTGAAAGCCACAGTGCACCTGGTATTTCATGGAACACCAGGGTGTGTGTGTGTGTGTGTGTGTGTGTGTGTGTAATATTTCTGGGAAGAAAAAAAAAACCAGTTTCAAAACCTAAGCATTAAGTAATAACAAGCTTCAGTTTGCCAGGAGTTATGCTTCAAGAAAAGATGGCCACCGTTTTTGGCCTGCCTGAAGACTGTTTATGTCCCTAAGTCTGTTTTAAATCTTTTAAGAGTTTTATCACTTTCCCCCTTCTCATAAAAGTAACTCATTGCTTTATTTTTTTAATTCTAGTCTGAAATTGTATCTTTAATTAGCTCCTGTGTGGTAAAGTGTCAAGCTATCACATTTCATATGATGAATTTTGCCTCTTACACCCAAGATGTTTGGGGGAACCGACCACATCCAATATCCTGGGGGAGACTAACTAGAAACTGGGACCATCCTTCAGCATTGTATGAGGCCCAATCCAGAAAGACAAGGAAGTGCTTCAAGATTTGCCCACGTGTTCTCTTGCAAATATAAAATGAGCTCTGTTGTATTTATGACTGCCTGAGTGGGTTCGGACAGCTATAACTAAGCACCCTAGGGTGTGTTGCTTATAAACAGGAGAAATTTATTTTTGACAGTTCGGGAAGCTGAAAGTCTGAGCTCAGGGTGTCAGCGCGCTTGGGTTCTGATGAGGGCCTTCTTCGTGGTTGCAGATTGTCAACTTCTTGTATCCTCATGTGGCAGAAAGTGAGAGCTTTCTGGGTCTCTTTGATAAGGGAACTAATTCCGTTCATGAGGACTCCACCCTCATGCCCTGATCACTTCCCAGAGGCACAACCTCCTGATACCATCACACTGGGGGATAGGATTTCAACATAGGAATTTTCGGGGCCAGAGCATTCTGTCCATTCTAATGACTATAGCACATTTGAAATAAGCTTTCCCTTTCCTCTGCTATGCGTTGCGAGTGACTCGAAGGACTGAATATTACTATGGATGACTCCCATGATGGAGACAGTGGTGGTGGCAGCATGATGAGGGTGGCGATGACACGGGAGTCTTCATTTATCAAATGGGGTACTGGATTTTGTGTGAATCACTTTGCATACCTTTTTCTCATTTAATTTGCACACCAGCTCTGAGAACTTAGGTGTCATTGTCTCCACTTTACAGATGAGAGATGGAGGCTTAGAGTTCATGGACCTTCTCCTACCTGAGGCCATCCAGCTCAGTAATGGTGGAGCAGGGTTAGAACTTATACTGATGACAAAGCCCAGCCTCATCACCCCCACTCCAGAGGTGCTTGTCTTCTTCAGGGATCGGCAGGGCAGGGATTTAATTCCTCTTTCAGGGAAAATTACGACACCAAAAGCTTGACTGATGCTAAGTGATATGCTTAATGTAAATGAACCGGGGGCCAGAGTGGAAACCGTCCTACCGCGTTGGTTCAATCAGCTTCTGAAGAGAAGCTCTCTGTTTACATCAAGGGGAAAGGAGCCAGTTGTAATTGTATAGCATGCCCCAGGGACAGCATTTTCACAAGCACTGTCTTGATCTTCCCAGTACGCTTAGGAGGTTGGTGGGTCTTATTGTGTCTATTTTGTGTTTCTTCATAGCTATAGTACTCTGTTGATGGATGCTATTATGATGACTTGGAGAAAGTTACAGAATACTAAAGTAAGGAACAGTTTCTGGTTCTGCGCACTATTTTTATAGTTAAGCATTTGACTGCTTCTATTAATGTTCTCATGGAAGGTACTGTTTCCTCTAGTGGTTTGAAGTAAGCTTGCTACATTCATGCCTATACATTTTTCTCATGGGTGCTTATGACATGACATACTTCTCAGTGGTTGTATTTTAAAATGATATGTTTTGGCCAGGCACGATGGTGCTCATGTTTGTCATCCCAGCACTTTGGGAGGCTGAGGTGGGAAGGTTGCCCAAGGCCAGGAGTTTGAGACCAGCCTGGATAACATAGTGAGACTCCTATCTCTACAAAAATTTTTTTTCCTTAAATTAGCTGGGTATGGTGGCATGTGCCTGTGGTCCCAGCTACTTGGGAGGCTGATGTGGAAAGATTGTTTGATCCCAGGAATTCCAGGCTGCAGTGAACTAATGATTGCGCCACTGCACTCCAGCCTGAGTGATAGAGTGAGACTCTGTCTGGAAAAAAAAATGTTTTGCTTTTGGAAAATATTTTCAAAGGTATCATTGCATAATGATCTGGAAAGTCAGCAGCTCAAGGCTTGGATTTTTCTTTGCTGCTGATTAATTCCAGAACCCTGAGCAAGACCTGTGACCCTTCTGTGCCCCGCTTTCCCCATCTTCACTATGATGGGGAGGGTTGTTCAGTAAAGATATACTAGAATTTCTTTGATCTGTTCTGAAAAAGCCACACATCATTCTTAAAGTATGTATTATCCAATACTATATACATCAAAAAATTTTTGAAGTAAAGATGTGAACAGTTGTGTGTCCTGTAGACATTGAAAGACGACAAGCCATTGGAAGACTTATTTTAAACTCTGGTATCTGCTATGGCCAGGGAGTGAGCTGCTGTGTTGATAATTTAGCCTGAGTGTATTCTGATCATAAATAGATTATTAATTCTTAAATAATTGATACTGCTTTTCCCCCTTCTGTCCTCCTTCATTTTTTCCTTCGGTTTGTCAAAAGCCATTAAGCAGGTCTGAGCAAGGAGACTTATCAGGGTGAATAAGTAACTAGATTGAAGGTAATGGGAGTCAGACTTCTTACTGTGAACGAACAGTTACAGATATAAAAATGGGGAGAGCTAGATTGAACCCTGTATCGTGGATAGAAATTTAAGGTTTCATTGCGAATGTGTGGATTTCAATATGTAGAAATTTTACAGATATAGAAATTTCAGTATAGAAATAATATAAACATTAAAGTATATGCATGTCTATGAATAAATGGATACACACACACACACACACACACACACACGCACACGCACACACACACCCCCCATATCCATTTCCTAACTCTGCTTACTGAAAGGGCCAGGATGCAGTGAAAGCCCAATAAACATGAGCACATTTGCTACCCAGATTATAGTTTGTAAATTCCAGTTTTTGCTTCAAGCAACTATGGGTCTTTGAAAAAAATGTGTGGTTCTAGAGCTGGGACAGAAAAGGTACAAGATGAGCCCTGAATGTCTTGTGACAGAAGATTCAGAAACTCTTAATAATGGGAGATACCACAGGGACACAGCAGTCAGCTTGAAGGGATTCTCTCTAAACCCATGTGAAACCTGAAACAATTCAAGCACCAAAATAATAATGATAATTATGGATTATATCATACTAAACAAGAAATGCATGAATCCACATTGGTATAAAGAAATAAATGCATGAAAGTGTGGGGAGAGGAGAAAGTTCTGCCTTAAAATAGAATGCTGTCCGATACATAGAAGGAATTCTGGAATTGGAGAGATTCCCATTTGGCAGTCATCGCCATAATCATTAATTTAGGTAAGAAGCATCAGCGGATGCTAACACTACTGAATGAAAGTTGGATGAGGATCAGAATCTTTATATAACCATCAGGTATCTGTCCACAAATCCTTACGCATTTTAAGGGGAAACACAGGAGTTTTACTGGAGACACGTGGAAGACACAGTCTTAGGTGATCAAAGGTCTCATCAGCAGTGATGGACACACAGCATTCTGTGTCACTTGATGGGATGCAATGAGAAGAACACAGCATCACTTCCAAACAATGCCATCTTCAGATCTTTTCGTGAGAAAATCTCTTTAATCCCAGTTCAGGGGCATTTTACAAAATAATTAACCTGCTGCCTTCCATAATAGAAAGTTGGTGAAGGTGAAGGATACTGTTCCAGATCAAAAGAGACTGAAGAGAGATGACAAGTAGATAGAAAGTGTGATCCTGAAATGGATCCTTTGACTGGAAAGAGCATTACTGGAAAAGTTGGCCTACCTCGAATTGGAGTCTCTGGGTGAAGGGTACATGAGAGTTCTTTTTTTTTTTTTTTTTTTTTTTTTTCCTGTGGCTTTGTTGTGCATGAGAGTTCTTTGAACAGCTTGTACAACATTCCTGGAAGCTTGAAATTAATTTGAAATAAAAAGACATAATTTATACAGGAAAGCTTAGTTTTTAGTTTTTACTTCATTTTACAAAGTTGAAAGGAATAGTTTCTGACTTCTTTTTTATTCTGGACTTTGTAAGATTCTTACAGGGTGTAATAATTAGACTTTTAGTTCTGTTTGTGATTATTGTGCAGAGAAGAATATAGTTTTATGAGACAGGGACTTTTCTGGACATGTGTTATTTGCGTAATTACAGAAATTTTGATTTGACTGGGAAAATAGTTGGGATTTTGGAGTGTCGTAAGGCCATTGTTAAGATATTTATGAGGCATTTTAGAATAACGGGATTATGAGTTGGTGTTCTGGAGTCGTGCTGCCTGAGCACAAATCCTGCCTCCACCACTTACTAGTGTGTGACTGAGCAAGTGAACTAACCTCTCTGTTTCTCATGTCATCTATAAAATGTAGGTAACAGTGGTACCTATCTCAAGTGGCTATCGTACAGACCATCTGGTTAGTACCAGTAGAGGCCAGGCGCGGTGGCTCACGCCTATCATCCCAGCACTTTTGAAGGCCAAGGTGGGCGGATCACGAGGTCAGGAGATCAAGGCCATCCTGGCCAACACGGTGAAACCCCATCTCTACTAAAAATACAAAAAATTAGCTGAGCGTGGTGGCGTGCGCCTGTAGTCCCAGCTCGTTGGGAGGCTGAGGCAGGGGAATTGCTTGAACCCTGGAGGCAGAGGTTGCAGTGAGCTGAGATGGCGCCACTGCACTCCAACCTGGTGACAGAGCAAGATTCTGTCACAACAACAACAATAACTACCGGTAGAGTGCTGAGAAGAGAACTGGCTTAGAGTAAATGCTACGTCGTTGTTGTCACCCTCATTATATGTTATCATTGCTGCTGCGGCTGCTGTTACTGTGTAGGTATAATCTGTGTAGCACAGAGAGGGGACATCACACACCAGGGCCTGTCAGGGGGTGGGGGAAAGGGGAGGGAGAGCATTAGGACAAATACCTAACGCATGCAGGGCTTAAAAGCTAGATGACAGGCCGAGCACAGTGGCTCATACCTATAATCCCAGTACTTTGGGCAGTCGCGGTGGGGTGGATCATGAGGTCAGGTGTTCGAGACCAGCCTGGCCAACATAGTGAAACCCTATCTCTACTAAAAATACAAAAAATTAGCCAGTCATGGTGGCAGGCACCTGTAATCCCAGCTACTTGGGAGGCTGAGGCAGGAGAGTTTTTGAACCTGGGAGGCGGAGCTTGCAGTGAGCTGAGATCACACCACTGCATGGCAGCCCGGGCGACGGTGCAAGACTCTGTCTCAAGAAAAAACACACAAAAAACACCCAGATGATGGGTTGATAGGTGCGGCAAACCACCATGACGCATGTATACCTATGTAACAAACCTGCACGTTCAACGCTGGAACTTTAAGTCAAATTAAAAATAAATAACTAATAAAGGACATTTCCAAAGCAAAAAAAAAAAAAAACATTGTGTAGGAAAGGTTAGGGAAACTTTAGGTTAGGCTAAGAGAAATTTCATACGGCAATTTGTTGGCAATTTGATTCCTCCTCACACTCTGATGATAGAAAGGCAGTGATGCCATTGCTTTTGGATACTAACACCGTATACTGATCCTTCAGGATGCTTTCTTATTTGCAAAGCCAGCTTCCACGCCCACGCACACCTTAGAGTTTCTTTACTCTTTATATGGGGAAAGGCACACATTTTAAATGTTCAAGGAGAGCAGAAACAACAGGATCAAAGCAAAATACAAAGCAAAGAAGATTGGAGAATGAGAGAGTCAAGATCCAAGGAAAAATGTTTACTTTGGCAGAAATACCTAGAAAATATACTGACTGCAGGCCTTGTTTCAAGTTCACATATTGAATCTCAACATGTTTACTTATTTGCAAGTGTAAGTAAATGTAGGCAGCACACTGGGTTAGCAAACACGGAATATCCCTGACGGAGGGAGCGGCTCTGCTCATCAGTGCTGTCCACCATGCACCCAGCACCCTACCACTCTCTCCCGGCTCTCCAGCCTGTTCCTTTTCCTGAAAGGGCTCCGGTCAAGCTCATGATAGTTGATCATATATGATACTTGGAGAATATTGAGCATTGTGTGTTTTTATTTCTTCATTCTTTGCTTCGTTTCTAAAAAGGTTCAAAGGAACCTAATAGTTATCTAATAAATAGATAATAAATCTAATAAATAGTTGTCTGTTATCCTAATAAATGCTGAATTGTCTAGACTAGACCTGCATTAATAAAGTGTAAAGTGAAAGAAGAGACCAATTGGCAGAAAGAGAAGAGAGAGGTTGAGTTGAAAGCCTAGAAGAATGGGTAATGAATGACTATTCAGAAAGAAGGAAACGGATTGGTGGTGGAGGAGGTCAAGGGTTTCACAGTGAATCCTTTCTTTTTTAGGTCTAGAGGCACATTTGTGGTCATCCAGCCTAAAAGCATAAGTTTTTAGGCAGAGGAGAGTTTCCGATACATGGTTAACACATAGCCTATTGCTTGGTCCTCTGTCTGAAATACCCAGTTTGTCTCCCCTTGATTCAGTCTCTTGTTACTATCTCACCCTGACTGTAGTATTTTGAATTTTAAATGGCATTTATATATTTTGGGAAGCACTAACAATCAAATGGGAATAAACCGTCTAGGATTCCTCAGACCATCTAACTTTTAAAACTCTTTCCTAGAGCATATGGACATGTGTCAAGACAGTGTGTTAAGGTTGTTCTGTGATTAAGAACTCAGAACCTAGAGCCAGAATCCCTGGGTACAAATCGTGACACTGTCATTGACTAGCTATGTTCTATTTTCTTCATCTGCAAAATGACATCAGTGATAAGAAACCAATGT
Organism: Sapajus apella; assembly: GCF_009761245.1. Lineage (NCBI taxonomy): Eukaryota > Metazoa > Chordata > Mammalia > Primates > Cebidae > Sapajus > Sapajus apella. Next base: position 2,982,838 of record NW_022437003.1, on the reverse strand, counting down.
GGGACGGGCTTGGTGTCTCATACCTGTAATCCTAGCACTTTGGGAGGCTGAGTTGGGCGGATCACATGAGGTCAGGAGTTTGAGACCAGCCTGACCAACATGGCAAAACCCTGTCTCTACTAAAAACACAAAAATTAGCTGGGTATGGTGGCGGGCACCTGTAGTCCCAGCTACTCGAGAGGCTGAGACAGGAGAATCACTTGAACCCAGGAGGAAGAGTTTTCAGCGAGTTGAGATCATGCCATTATACTCTAGCCTAGGCGACAGAGTGAGACGCTGACTCAAAAAAAAAAAAAAAAAAAAAAAAAAATATGGTTACATGTGAAAAAATACCAGCAATACAGGAATCTTTCAAAAAATGTTAACTGGTATGTATTTGTCTAATGATTAGAAATAAAAATCTTTAGTACTATTTGGAGACTTGGTATGTTTATGTGATTTAGTAATAACTACACAACACCTTTCCTTCACACAAAGTTCTAATAAATCATTGCCTTTTCTGTAGGTTAAAATCTGCTGGTAGTCACTCCATTATTCTTATCCATGGAGAGCAAGATCTTGATTTGAAAGTTTCTGAGAAAATCTTCAGCTCAGACTTGAGGTCAACTTTACCAACTGAAGGTAAAAGCTAATTTTATTCATTTAAGTATGAATTGCTTATTACCAAAGCATAGAAAATAAAGATCATTAACATGTCTTAATATGTAGAACATATCAAATAGAATTCTGGCTTCTTGATGTAGAAAAAAATTATGAAATGCTTTCTATTAGAAACAGAGAAAAATGAGATATAATGAATGAGGAGAAAGCTTGTTTTCCCTTACGGTTATGAAAAGTGTCATAATAAGCATCTTCACATCCATTTATTTTTTTCAGATTTTGTAGTCAGGATCTCGCTCTGTTAAATGGGCTGCAGTGCAGTGGCACTATCCTAGCTCACCACAGCGTTAAACTCCTAGACTCAAGTGACCCCCTCGCCTCAGCCTCCCAAGTAGCTGGGATTGCAGGCACATGCCACCACATCTGGCTGATTTTTTTGAGACAGAGTCTTGCTCTGTCACCAGGTTGGAGTGCAGTGGTGCGGTCTCAGCTCACTGCAACCTCCACCTCCCAGGTTCAAGTGATTCTCCTGCCTCAGCCTCCTGAGTAGCTGGGATTACAGGTGCATGCCACCACGCCTGGCTGATTTTTGTATTTTCAATACAGATGAAGTTTCACTATGTTGGTCAGGCTGGTCTCGAACTCCTGACCGTGTGATCTGCCCGCCTCGGCCTCCCAAAGTGCTGAGATGACGGGCGTGAGCCACCATGCCTGGCCTTTTTTTCCATTTTTTAAAACAGAACGGGCCTTTCAGTATGTTACCCAGGCTGTTCTGAAACTCGTGGGCTCAAGCGATCCTCCCGCCTCATCTCCCAAATTGCTGGGATTACAGGTGTGACCCACCGCACCTGGTCTCATACCCATTTTTGATATCTACAGTAGCCAGGTGTTGAAATAATCTTAAAATCTGAGGAAACAAATAAACTAAGAAACAGCCTGCTGCAGGCGTAGAGCAGTTGGTGAGCTGAACAGGAAACTCTTGAGAAAGGTGCACGTTTCTGTGAAAGCCAGCAGGCACTAAGGCTGCTGCCTGGAGCCAGGAGACTGGACCGTGGAGAAAACCTCTCTTGAGATGCCCCTGTTCCTAAGTGAATTATTTTGTAGTGTTAAACATGGATGTTGTTGTTTTTAAATGGTGGGAAACTTCCAATAACTGGCCTATTTTCTCATCAGTCTGTGTCTCCTGTTCTTCACGTCCTCCATTCACCTCGAACTTTCTATGCCTCCAACGTGCCAGTTACTGCCAGTCAGAAAACAAGCTTAAGATATCAACTCCCTCGAAGTTTGCCTGCAGGCCCGCATAGTCAGCCTGCACCCGCATCCTGTGCTTTGTCACCGGTGGAAGGCAGAGCACGTCGCAACCCCACTTGGTTCCTTCTTCTCCTGCTTCGGAGCTGCCTCCTTCTTCCTGCTCTGAAACTGCTGAAACCCACCTCCTTCATCCTGCTTCGGAACCACCTCCTTCTTCCTGTTCTGCAGCCTGCCACCTCCTTCCTGCTTGGAAACTGCCATAACCCACCTCCACGTTCCTGCTCTGGAAACACCTCCCCTTTCTTGGTCTGGAACCTCCCTTTTCCTTCATCTTCCACTGGGATTTGCTCTGGAACCTTCCTGCTCTGGAACCCAGCTCCTCCTCTCTGCTCTGGAACCTGCCTTCTCCTCCTTCCTGCTCTGGAACCAGCTCCCCCTTCCTGTTCTGGAACCAGCCTCCCGCTTCCTGCTCTGGAACCTGCCTTCTCCTCCATCTTGCACTGGGATCTGCCTCCTCCTTCCTTGTCTGGAACTGGCCACGCCCTTCCTGCTCTGGAACCTGCCTCCTTCTTCTGGGGTCTCCCACCTCCTTCCTGCTCTGGGACCCGCCTCCTCCTTCCTGCTCTGGATCTTCCCCCTCCTACCTGCTGTGGAGCCTGTGTCTTCCTTGTGCTGCAGCCCACCTCAGTTTCTCCTTTCTCCTTATCAGCTATCATTTTTGTCACTTTCCCCTTCTTTTTCTTCCTTTTGATTCCTTTGTTCAATATTTTCACATACTATTATTTTTTCTCTTTTTTAATCAAGAGATTATTCATATGCCACACAATGTACCATTTTAACATGTAAAATTCAGTCATTTTTTAGTATATTCACAAAATTGCATGACTATTCTTAATCTAAAATTCCATGATCTAATTTCATCTAATTTCAGAATGTTTTCATCACATCAGCGAGAAGCCCCATACCATTCGTAGGGTGTTCCCCATTTCCTCCTCAGCCCCTGGACACCACTAATCTGCTTTCTGTATCTAAGGATTTGCCTTTTTTGGACATTTTATGTAAATGGAATATAATATAATTTGTAATATTTTGTATCTGGCTTTTCCCACTTAGCATAAGTTTTCAAGGTTTGTCCATGTTTATACATGTGGTAGCATGAATTACTATTTTTGTCTTTTTTATGACCGAATAACAGTCCATTTTGGAACGGAGCACATTTTGTTTATTGATTCATCAGCTGAGAGACATTTGAATTGTTTCTCCTTTTTGGCTGTTGAGAGTAATGTTGCTATGAACATTCATGTAGAGGCTTTTGTGTGGACGTATGTTTTCAGTCCTCTTTGTTATATATTAAGGAGTGTCATTTCTGGGCCATAGGGTAATTCAGTGCTAACATTTTGAGGAACTGGTGAACTGTCCTCCCAACTGGCTGTACCCTTTTACATTCTCCCCAGCAGTGTATGAGGTTTCCCATTTCTCTGTATCCTTCCCATTACTGGTTATCGTCAGTCTTTTTAAATATCGCCATCCTAGTGGACGTAAAGTGGTTACTTATTTCTAGTCTCTTTTGGATGTCACTTCCTTTGAGAAATTCTTCTGAACTCCCTAAAATCCTTTCTCTTCAGATTGTGTTAAATGTCCCTGTATTAGTCCATTTTCACACTGTCAATAAGGACATACCTGAGACTGGGTAATTTGTAAAGAAAAAGAGGTTTAATGGACTCACAGTTCCATGTGGCTGGGGAGGCCTCCCAATCATGGTGGAAGGCAAAAGGCACTTCTTACATGGCGGCGGCAAGAGAGAACGAGAGAGCCAAACAAAAGGGGTTTCCCTGTGTAAAAACCATCGGATCTTGTGAGACATATTCACTATCATGAGAACAGTATGGTGGAAACAGCCCCCATAATTCAGTTTTCTCCCACCGGATCTCTCTCAATGAAACACGTGGGAATTATGGGAGGTACAATTCAAGATGAGATTTGGGTGGGGACACAGCCAAAGCATATCAGTCTCTCCTGTATATTTCTCAGGCACCCTGTCCTTGTCCTGGAACATCCTGCATCACACTGAATCATCATTGTCTGTTAAATTTATCTCCTCCATTAGCGTGTGAACCTGTTAGATAGGCTACCACAATATTCCTGTGATATTTCCTAACGTGATGCTTGTCACAGACAGTTATTTAGTCTTCTCCTTTTGTCAGGGGTGGGATGACAGGCGACTTGCAGACTAGACTTCGTAGGATTATTACCTAAGTTCCTAAATACAAGAATGAAAATATTCATTGGTATTATTTGTTAGTTGATATCTAGTTAGAAATAGAAGACAGGATTTTTTAGCCTATGTGTTTGACTTTTTATAAAGTTATTTATTCTTCACAGCTATGGTGCTGTCCCTTAATTCACCAAGAAGGTGGAAGGAAAGAAATTAGGGCTGCTATAAAATATCACCATAAGGGGAAAATGCTGAGGTGATTTTAAATGTATAAATCAATTAGTCATTTTTACTTTGATCTTTTAAAAGCATGACTGATTAGGAACCGACTATTTCTTTTAAAAAAAGAAATACCAGCTGGGTGTAGTGGCTCATGCCTGTTATCCCAGCACTTTGGGAGACCAAGGCAGGTAGATCACAAGGTCATGAGTTCGAGACCAGCCTGGCCAATATGGTGAAACCCCATCTCTACTAAAAATACAAAAATTATCCAGGCGTGGTGGCAGGTGCCTATAATCCCAGCTGTTTAGAAGACTGAGGCAGGAGAATTGCTTGAACCTAGGAGGCAGAGGTTGCAGTGAGTTGAGATCATGCCATTGCACTCCAACCTGGGTGACAGAGTGAGACTCCATCTCAAAAAAAAAAAAAAAAAAAAAAGAAAAAAAAAAAAAAGACCAATTAGATAGATTAGACTTTAAAGATTTCATGTGCAGATAGAAGTCAAGAACAGTATCATAGTTTATGGATCTTCAAAAATGATGCCCCATTCTGATGGTGTTATACTGTAAGTATCCGAAATCTGAGATTCATTTGCATCAGGGTTGAACAGATAGGGATCAGTGCTGGGGAACAAAAGCTAGAAGTGGGATTAAACATAATTAAAGACTTTAAATATAAGTTTGAATTAAAAAGCGCATCCGGCTTGAAGGCTGACTCATACTAAATTATAGTGCCCTGTGCGTAAGTACAGATTCAAAGGCATATTTAATTAGTTCTTTTGAGACTTTCTCCCCACAAATCTATTGATTTTTACAATCAATATTTAGATACTGTTGTTTCTCTTTTTCCCAATTCCAGAAAGATTTGTTTTAGCATTTTAGATTTTTCTTAATTGAAGTTAACATTTGGACTAGATCGCCATTCCCTTATTTGACAGTGTTTTCAGTGTATTCTTGGAAATTCTATCCAGCTTCTTTGCTATGGTTTTTATATGCTTCTGGAACGACGCGGAAATTGGGGAGGGAAAGAAAGAGAGAAACAAATGTAAGTTGGACCCAGATCAGTGAGATAGTATCAAATGAGGCCAAAATGGATTTGGCAGATGCTCTCCTCATGGTTCCTACTTGCACATGCACATATTGTTACTTGGAATACCACTTGCATTTCTTTCATTCTTGTAAGATTTTTCTTCAGCTTCAGTAACAAACTTTAACTTTAAATAGGAGCCAGGAATGAATATTGAGAATTTTTTTAAAAATGTGTAAATGTACTTAGAACAGATATTTTGCCATGAAGGTTTGGTTGGTAAAGGATATAATAGATGCCTTTTAAGAGTAGGAATGAAAGTGAGGTTGCGTAAAGATAGTGAGATGTGTGTCATGTTTAAGGATTTGAATTTGAATCCTCATTTTACCGTTTAATAGTGGCATGGCTTTGCAAAGTAATCTCTAAGAATCTAGCTTTCCTTATTTAGAAAGCGAGAAGATCCATTTTTACACTGTAGTGCTGATAGTAAGTGAATTTAATGACAGATAGAAAACATTCGGTAAATGATTACTCTTTCAAAATTGTCATATTTACTGAAAAAAAGTAGTTCCATAATTCTTAAGATAAAAAAGTGAATTTTCTTATCAAATATTCTTTTAATGTCAGGTAGGCATTTCAGCTTCATGATGTTCAATTTAGATATTACCAGTAGCTGCATTTCCTTGGTTCCTGGATGTCAGCATGGTAGACAGAGACAAAAATGAGAAAACCTTTAATGTGGGAACACACGAATTTATATAGATGAAATTATACAGTACCATGTACTTCATTAATATTCACTTAATAAAAGTTTATTAAAATTGAATGAGAGTTGAAGGGATTTAATATCATTTTATTTCTTGCAGTATTTCGGTTACTGCAGACAACTGAGAATTAGCTTTTTTTTTTTTTTTAAAAAAAATACATCCAAAGGAAAAAGATGCTGTGTAACTTTCCAGAAAGTTTATTCCCTTATTTAAAAAAGAAACTTTTAAGTTTAAAGGAATCTTTGGCTGCAAGGAGGTACAAAAATTATATAGAGTTCTCATGTACCCTTCATCCAGCGTTCCCAGTGATACTGTCTTTAATATCTGCAGTACCATTATTAAAAGCAGGAAATTGACATTGCTAGTTTACACCACCAATGTTTAATTCATTTTAGCGTTTTTAAGTGGAGAAAATTCTTTCTGATGTCTTGCTTAATCAGTTTTCACCTGCGTATACTTTTCGAGGGTCAGTATGCTGAACAGAAAGATAGTTTGAAATCAGAAATCCTTAGGCTCAAATCTTGGCTGTGCCTCTTATTCCCATGTAGCCCTCAGGACCTTTCGTAGCATGGATGATGGTCTGTTTCTTCATGTGTAAAAGGTGATATCACTTACCTTGCAGAGTTGGTGTAAGGATTAGCAATTGTGTATTGTCAAGAGCCTTTTCAATAAAAGATGGCTTTTTGAATAACTGTTCTCTTGCTACATTTTCATCAAAAATTTTTTAAAAAGCTGTCCATTCTCTTTAACATTGCATGTGTACTTTGTGGACACCGATCGTTTCAGGGCCACTAAGTGACACATATACTAAAACAGCTTCACCGTTCCTCTAGCCTTCCTTTCTTGGTATACCTGTTATGGCCTGCTTGTTTTGCTCTGTGTTCACCCTCTTTATCTGCAACTGTTTATCTAGCCTATAGACCAAAAGCCACTCCTCTCCATGTAGAGATTGTATTTCTTCTCACTTTCGTTATATGAATTCTAGGAAATGTAGTTCTTTTTAGTTTTTTGCTTGTTTTCTTTTAAGTCACCTCTTCTAACTTCATTCTGTTTTACAAGCAGTTGATCGTAGCTCTAGGTCGATGTCTGCTTCAAACCCAGGCTGATCCAGCTGGCTCTTGAGTGTTGCTGAACAGAAGCCGTCCTTCAGGGAGCACCGTGTCCAGGGCCACTGCCTGCCTCCGCCTGCAGACCCCGTACGCTCTGCCTTGCAAACTGGCCACTGCCTTTCATCTCTCCACTTGGGCACAGCTGCAAAGATAGAAAAAGAGTTCCACACCCCACTTTTTGCTGTACCTCAGTTAGCCCAGAAGCAACCCCCCCCATTAAGTTCAGAAGTGTGGAGTCCTGTTTAAATACTTAAAATTTGCTGTTTTCTGTATTGGCCAATAAATGTTTTCTGATAAGAGCTTCTGATAGGAAGAGGACCTAAAGCTGCCCTCAAAAGACAGCATTCACAATAGAAGGTTTTGTTTGCTTTTAATTTCTATTTACTGAACTTAGCACTGGAAAGAGCCCATTGACTTTTCTAGTCCCTTATACAGCATCTCCTCCTACACACGTTTAGCTTCCTGCTTCCTTGAAGTCGGTGTGACCTACTCCTGTTTTCAAGTTTTTTCCATTTTATTATTTTGGTCCTTAGCACTTCTGCCGTCTTTATACCTTCCAACTTTCCATTTCAAAAGGGAAGGATCTTTTTTATGTATATTTACGTCCCGTTTGAATGTGTTTAAGGAATGCTTAGCAATGTTCCTTTATGTTTTAAAATATCCTTTCTGCTTAAGCAAGCAGCATATCATTTCCTGCTTGAGTTCTGGCCTCGGTCTGACAGGCTAGGGCAGAAGTGGGGGTGAAAAGTTCACTGTCCGGAAGTGCTGTTGAGGTCAGAATCACGTGCGAGGAGTAGACCCAGACTCCTGGTAATTCCCCGAGGATGTGTCTCTTTGGGAGAAGGAGCACAAGAGAGAGCTTTTTCTCAGGTCGGCTGTCTGTGCTTGGGTCTGGTTTACAGTTCTTAGTTTTATGACACTATTATTATTCCGAGAACTCACTGTAATGCCCTTATTATTGTGTACGTCAGTGTTTTAAAAGTAAAGTTGTAACTCATTGCTAGGTTACGCAATCAGTTTTGTGGACAGAGATGAGCATTAAAAAGTAAAAAAGGAAACAGGAAATGTAAACAGTACATTATATGGAATAAGAATATGCGTATTTTCTAAAAGTCTTGTTTCATGCGTAGGTCTGTACACGTAAACACAGTCTCATAGGGCTCTACTGATTCGCGTACAGGCACACGGTGGCAGACGCACGTTTTCCATCCTCATTCCTAGTCATTTGAGAACTCAGGCATTCAAAATGCATGCCCTTGTCAGTGGATGTGTTCTTATAAAATTCCCTTAGTTTCATACTTGGAATGTGTTGTAACTGCATTTTAATTGATGTGAATGGGAATTGTAGATTCATTTTGTTTCTTTGTATTTTCTCCACTCAGTATTATGTTTTAAGGTCCATGGATAGTGCTGTGTGTACATCTAATCCATTGCATCCAAACGCCCATAGTTGTTGAAGTGTGCTTAGAATGCATTTTACTTCTGTTCTCTCCCAGGGTTGGACACTTACATTGTCTCCATCTCACCTCACCTTGAACACTACTACTGTGAAAAGCCTCAAATATATCCTTTACTGCAAAGTACCAAGGGGAATTTATTAGGGCTCCAGCTTAGTAGTAGACTTGCTAAGCCAGAGGGCATATGTACCCAGCTCAGATATTGTATACTGTATACTTTCATAAAATACACTGATTACCTCCAGAATGACTGACCAGTCAAAGTACCCGCCAGTGGTATAAATCTTTATTCTCACATTCCCACCAATACTTAGCGTTATTAAGCTTTCTAATTTTCCCTATTTCTGTCTAGTGAGTGTAAAATGATACCTTTTTTTGTTTTACTTTGCTTTTATCTGATTACTGATGGATTTGATTATCTCTTCATGTGCTTGTTCTTTGGATTTTTCTCATCTGTAAATTCCCCTTCAAATTCATTGCACATTTATCTACTGGAAATTTTTTAACTTTTCCTATTGATTTATAGGATTTCCTATTGATTTATCAATGTTTCCTATTGAGTCTTTGTATAGTAGTCCCTGGCTGGCTCTAGACATTACATGCATTATTCTAGCCTGTCATGCTTCTGTTAACTTTTGTCTGTTACAGTTTTTATTGAACAGAAGTCTTTAATTTTGATGTGATTTGGTTCATCCATGTTTTACTCCGGGGGCTTTGCAGAACAAATTATCCTTTCTTCCTCTGATACAAAAATTATTGATTATATCAATTTTATAGTTTTATCTTTCACATTTGGGTTTTTAATCTATCTGAAGTACGTATGTGTATGTGGTGGTATGCGGCAGTCCGTTATTTTTTCATATGGTGATTCTGATTCTTTAAGGTGATGTCACCTTTCTGCTTTCTGATAAGCTGTATTGGTCTTTCTGTTCTTTAACTAAAGTTTGTGCTGTTTTGTTACTATGGCTTGGCAGTATATTTTACTGTCTGATAAAGTAAGTCCTGCTTATTGTTCTTCTTTTTCATAATGGATTTAGGTATCTGTGAATTTTACTTTCTATATACTTTTTTTTTTTTTTTTTGGACTGAATCTCACTCTGTCACCTAGGCTGGATTGTAGTGGTACCATCTAGGCTCACTGCAACCTCCACCTCCCGGGTTCAAGTGATTCTCCTGCCTCAGCTTTTCGAGTAGCTGGTTCTACAGGCGCATGCCATTATACTGGGCTATTTTTTGTATTTTTAGTAGAGACGGAGTTTCGTCACATTGGCAGGCTGATCTTGAACTCCTGACCTTAGGTTATCCACCTGCCTTGGCCTCCCAAAGTGCTGGGATTACACTCATGAGCTACCCCGTCTGGCCATATATGAATTTTGAAATATATACAATCTAATCAGTTCCTCAAACTACAAGTGAATTTTGATTTGAATGTTATTGAATTTATAAATTAAAACAGAAGAACATTTCTGGTAAGTTATTCTATCTAGGAGCTTTTACTGTCTCTTCATTTATCTCACCATCTTCCATGTACCTTATTAGAGAATGTTACTGAATTTATAAATTAAAATTGAAGAACTAACATATTTTTGCTGTTGTTAATCTATGAGCTTTTCCTGTCTCTACATTTATTTCACCATCTTCCATGTACCTTATTAGAGTTCAGTGATTCTCCATGGAGGTCTAGGTGTATCTTGTTCATTCTTGAAGCCAACAGAATAAGACGACAAATAATATACACCGTCCATAAAATGACTCTAAAATAAGGCTGGGCACAGGACCCTGTAATCCCAGCACTTTGGGAGGCCGAGGCGTGTGGATCACTTGAGGTCAGAAGTTCGAGACCAGCCTGACCAATATGGTAAAACCCTATCTCTACTAAAAATAGAAAATTGGCTGGGTGTGGTGGCACCCAGAAAATTGGCCTGCAATCCGAGCTACTCGGGAGGCTGAGGCAGGAGAATTGTTTGAACATGGGAGGCAGAGGTTACAATGAGCCTAGATCGCGCCATTATACTCCAGCCTGGGCGACAAGAGCGAAACTCCATCTCAAAAAAAAAAAAAAAAGTCTCTAAAATAAAATGGCGGGTTTAGACGTTGTTAAGGTAGTAATATCCTTTGATTGCAGATGATTTATGTTAGAAGAAATCTTAAAGAGAATGTCAGAGACACCAATATGTTACAGATTGAGTATTCCTAATTCTAAAACTTGAAATCTGAAATGTTGCAAAAACTGAGACTCTTTCAGTACTGACATAAAGTTCAAAGGAGATGCTCATTACAGCATTTTGGGTTTTGGATTTCTGCATTAGGGATGCTTAACTGGTAATGCAAATATTCCAAAATCTGAAAAAAATCCCAAATCTGAAACACTTCTGCTCCCAAGCATTTCAGATATGGGATACTTAACCTGTGTGAATAAGAAAACTAGTCATTACTGAGGGACTAGTGTATTTTATTATAGTATAAGGAATGATTCACTCAAGATTACAGAGTTACACAGTGAGAGAACCTCAAACTGAAATCAGGTTTTCTAACTCCTAGTTCATTAGTTTTGCAAACACACCATGCCCACAATAACCATATACCTCTGATGGTATGGCGTTTAGTGTCTTTTTTTTTTCTCTTGGCAGAGTTAATGCTAAGATTTGCTTATGTTTCCAGACAAATCAGATTCTTTTTTCAGTGATGATCACAGAAAGAATGATTAACCTGCCAAAGTCATAAGATAGAAAAGGGGAAAAAAAAATCTCTTGAGCAGCTTTTCGTTTTCTTATTTGTAATGGTGTGAGTTAGCATTTTGGTTCATTTTTCAGCAATGATGTCCTGCATTCTGGCTGTGGTTGATAGTGACTTTAAGAAATAGATATGGTGGTACTGGCACAAAATAATTGTCACACATTAGCATGCTAATGAAGTGTTGGAGTGCTAAGAATGGCTAGCACACTGAAACAGGAGAGAAAAGAGCTATCCTCGCTGCTGTGTCAGCCAGACTACACCATCCAAATGGAAGGCGCGGCTCACATTGACTGGCAGGGCTTTCTACGTTATTGACAGGTATTTTCTTCCTCTCCCCACATGCACGTTGAAACTTGGTTTTTGCTGTCTTTAACCCATCTGATTTTCCTTCAGATAAGTTGGTTTGGGGACAGAAATGAATGCTTTTTCTTTTTTTCAGACAGACAACAGAACTCATAAGGGAATAATTACAAGACTAATTCCTCTGTTTTAATGACATCAATTGAATAACATTAAAAAGTCAAAGCCCATATGATTTCATAGTATTTTAACTCTGAGCATTTGAATCCAAATAACACGTCATTTTGCTGTATGTCTGAGTAGTAGGGCCATTAACTTAAAACTAAATTCCCTGGGTGTGTGTGTGTATGTGTGTGTGCGCGCCTGCCTGCCTGTCTATTTCTGCGGCTAGTCATGCTGATGGTGGCAGACAGAATTCTTGCATGTTTCCTGAAGGTTGGAGAAAGATCACTATGCTTTTGAAGCCAGCATGGATACTACTATCCCTTATAGGAAAACACAGAAATGCTGATCCACCGTATGGCCGAGGTGCTCCCGATCCACATCATAAGGGCCAGCCTTTCTTCTGAATTTCAGTTTCATATTTCTACCCACCTGTTGGGACTTCTTTACCCAACTGTTCCCTGTCTGCCTAGATCCCATCAGGTCAACAAATCAAAACCCAGACCCCCGTTAGAGCTCTCATTCCTCTACGTGTTAGCAACACGCCCAGGTTTACAGGCTAGTCCCTCACCATCTCTAGTCCACCAAGTCCTGTTTGCGAATGTCCTGTAGCATCGCACGGGCTTCTACCTTTCTTCTGTTCTCCATCTTTTGTTTGTTTTTTGAGACAGAGTTTTGCTGTCGTTGCCCAGGCTGGAGTGCATTGGTGTGATCTTGGCTCACTGCAACCTCCGCCTCCCGGGTTCAAGCCATTTCCTGCCTCAGTCTCCCAAGTAGCTTGGATTACAGGCATGCGCCACCACGCACAGTTGATTTTGTATTTTTAGTAGAGATGGGGTTTCACCATGTTGGACAGGCTGGTCGCAAACTCCTGACCTCAGGTGATCCGACCACCTTGACCTTCCAAAGTGCTGGGATTACAGGTGTGAGCCACCGTGCCCGGCCCTTGCTCTCCATCTTTTTATTAAAGCGCCTTCCAAGCTTCTGGTCCAAAGCTTACCTGCACTCTGCTGTGACCATTTCTTATCTGTTCACCTTGGGCAGCTTATTTAACTTTGATGAACCTATTTGTGTTTTTCTGTCTATCAGATATAAGCAGTAACAACTTGATGGCTTGTTTGGAGGATGAGGGACATAATGAATGCCAAGTGCCGCACGCGGGGCCCAGCATAGAATTGGTGCTCATGTTGTATCACCCTCTGTTGTAATTTCTTTCAACACTGATTTCTTTCTTTTCCAGAAATATCAGCTCCTTCTTGCTCTTTGTCCCCCAGAGTTCCTTTTCCCTTCAGCTCAGATTTCACCTTCTTCTTTTTTTTTTTTTTTTGAGATGGAGTTTCGCTCTTGTTACCCAGGCTGGAGTGCAATGGCGCCATCTCGGCTCACCACAACCTCTGCCTCCTGGGTTCAGGCAATTCTCCTGCCTCAGCCTCCTGAGTAGCTGGGATTACAGGCATGCGCCACCATGCCCAGATAATGTTTTTTTGTATTTTTAGTAGAGACGGGGTTTCACCATGTTGACCAGGATGGTCTCGATCTCTTGACCTCGTGATCCACCCGCCTCGGCCTCCCAAAGTGCTGGGATTACAGGCTTGAGCCACCGCGCCCGGCCTTGATTTCACCTTGATTACACAATCCAAAATAGCTTTGCCCAGCTCTGTTCTCACACTGTCCAGCGCATCACGTTTATATTGTTACCTTTTTAAATCTCTTTATCTCTGACATTGCCTTTCATTTGTTTGTCTGACTTTTTAAATAATCTGCCCTTTCCCCTCTTCTGCACTGGAATGTAAGCTCTGCAAAAGCAGGGGATGTGTCTGTCTGCTTTGCAGCTGTCACCCAGGATGAAGGACTGAGCCCTGGATATTCTTTTAAGACTTATGAGGCAGAACTCAGGCTTCATACGCAGAGGCGCCAAGCCCTTAAGCCATTCGGGCTTCACAGTGGCTGTAGCAGGAGGTGGAAGAGATGAATCTTCTAAAACTGAAGATACAGATGCATAGATGAGAACCTACCTACCTACCTGGATTGGCCCTTGCGTTTTAGATCTAGAAGAATCATCAGCATTGTAAGGAAAGACCTGAATAACTTAATATAATCTAATTTTTCTTTCTGTTGGATCAGATAGTGATAGACTTTCTTATGATACATTCTTACGGCCCTCCCGATCTGGCCTAGGCTTTTCTTTATCTAGGCTCTGATCCCGGTGAGGCCTCAACCTGCCTTGTCCATTACCAGGACCTTAATCCCTGTTTACAATCCTGCTTACAGACCTTTTAATCCCTCGAGATTGACCACCTATTCAAATCTTGCTAAAGGCTTGGCCTCCTCCTGGCCCCTGCCGCTCCCTAGCCTACTTCTCTGGGCTGTGTCTCCCTCCCTGTCTGCGTCACCCTAAGAAGGCCTGCACCGTCACTTGGTCACTTTTTTCTCTGCTGCAGTGGACAAAGCCTAAGCGTTTGTTTTCTATACTTGTATACTCTTCCATTTCCAGTCCTGTATATTAAACCGGAGGGAAATAGCACATGGATCCAGCCCACTGTGTAGGTTAAAACTGTGGTCTCCATGCCTTCAGCACCTCTCCTCTCACCCCAACTTCCAAGCTTTCTGCCACCAAATCTTCCTTGGCGACCACTGTGTATGTATTGCTGTCTGCTGAGAAATGTTCAGTGCTTCCCCAGCCACGGAAGGATAAGCTTAAACTTCTTAGCCTGACACTTGAGGCTTGCCCCATCTGAATTGTACTTCTAGTCTGTCATGATTCCTTTATGAACGCTTGGTCCCGCTTCACCCAGACCCAGAAAATGCATCTTCTAGCTGATGCCACAGCCACAGCTCTGCCTGGAATAACCCGAGTCCGAGTTGTAATGTAGTTTGCATTTCAAGCTCTGGTTGCTCTAGGGAGTTTCTCCAACTATTTCCACCCCTTCCCCTCAAATTCTTCTCTTGTCTTCTGTCCCCTTTACTTGGGAGGTGGCTCTTTCTTCTTCTGCTGCCCGATTGGGCCTCCCCACTTGGCTTGAAAGTCCCTTAAAGATGGAATTTTGTTTTCTTCCTTTTTAAAATTTGCATTGTCGTAAATATTACAACTGTTGTCAGTTATTGCTGAAGATGGTAACGATATTTGCAATTTTCTGGGGGGTACTTTATGCACTGTACTGCGTATTTTATACGTATCATCTCATTAATTCTCCAGTTATCCTATGACATTATACCTGTATTTTAAAAGAGACAATGAGAATTAGTTTCATTCTGCTAATAGTTGGGGAAGGCTGGTTGTACTCTCCACCATTCGACGATGATGGGCCAAAGTGGTATGCATTTAAAATTTGGAAATACAGCTAGTGCTCGACTTACGAACACGATTGGGACTGGCAGACTGGTCGTAACATGATTTGGTCGTAAGTTGAGTAGGTACATGTACAGTTGAAATGGTGAACGCGGAGATGGCAGTGCTGCCGGAAGCTGGTCCGCACTGTCGTACGCCCAGCTGGGCAACGTTTGCGCTGCCAGACGCGGAGCAGTTGTGGCTAGCGATTGTGGTCGTAAAGTCGAATGGTCGTAAGTTGCATAGGTCGTAAGTCGATCAATACCTGTAGATAGCAGGCAGGGATAGTGAGGTTTCTAATGTGATCTGAATACTACTGTGGAGCCTGATACCAGAGAAAGGTTAAAGCCAGTCGGCAAAACCAACACACACACACACACACACACACACGCACACACACACGCTCTCACACACACGCACGCACGCGCGGACACACGCACACACAGTCACACACATGCACACACATACACACGCATGCACACACGCACACACACACACACACACACTTCTTTATGTAAAGCTGGTTTTCATTTTTGTTTTCCCATGAGAAGATGAAGGGACAGAAATTCAATCAAATCAGTGAATGGAAAACACTGACAAATAGATAAGAAAGTATCATTGATAATATCTGAAATGTATTTTAGCCAGTGGTTTTCAAGACAGCTTTACAAGTAAGAAAACTATTTTTGACTTATTTATTCTACTCTTTCTTAGGAATCAGCTTGTTTAGTGGACAGAACCTATTGGTTGTAAAGCACATCAAATGTGGTTTTAGATTTATATTGAATACAAGAGAAGAGGGATATAAGTGTAATTTCTAAAACATTTGCTTGGAAGCTGAAGCAATAAAATCACAAGTTTTGAATTTGTCTTTAACATCTAACAGGTTTCGTTTGTGTGTGTGTGTGTGTGTGTGTGTGTGTATGTGTATCCTTCTATAGTCTTTGTGTGTGTGTGGTTTTATAACAGTTTACACTCTTCTATATGTTCATCCAAATTATTGATCTGGGTCCTTCACTTATGTCTTAGGTAAAAACTCAATATAAACTTAAGAATAGTTGGTACTTGCCATGAATGTTTTTGTGCGTGCACATTATAGTTTTCTGTAATGTAATTATCGTCAGCATCAGTTTAAAAGCCCCAGGAAGCAGACATCAAGATCACAGAACCACTGAACCCAAAGTGTATCTTGATGTCAACTCTTGATGCGAGATTTTAAAACAGGAAAAGCACTGCAGTAGAATTTTAAGAAATTTAGGGCAAGCAATTTTATCCTCCGAGGACCTAGTTTCCAAAAAACAAAATTAGAGGATTAGACTAGATGGTCTTTAAGTAAGTTTCCTTCAGCTTAAAATTCTTTAGAGTCTATGCCTGTATGTCTACTTCTTGCTTCATTAATCTCTCCTGCAAAAGAAACCTTACATCTGACAACATCTGAGGAAGTAGAGATAGCATGTTTATGAGAACTGGACAGACTGTTGAATGAAGTGGTTATTTCCTTTATTCTGTTTTAATGACAGCAATGTCTTGAATATCAGGGAATGAATGCATCAGAGGGTCTCACCAGTCCTGTGATAAAGAAGTTAAAAAAAACTCTGAGTGATAGTATTTTATTTGTCCATTCATGATCAAGAACGGTTTAAAAATGGGTTGGTGCAGGAGGCTGAGGCGGGAGAATCACTTGAACCCAGGAGGCAGAAGTTGCAGTGAGCCCAGATCCTGCCATTGCACTCCAGCCTGGGCAACAAGAATGAAACTTTGTCTCCCCTCCCAAAAAAGGGATGATAATTTTCCCAGAGTTTTTGTATCTCACAATAACCAAAAACAATTTTATAATTATGTGACTAATAAAGCACACATTTATTATATGCTGTCTTTATGCAAGGCATTCTATCTAGAATTGACTTAAGTCACTATTACAGCATTATCCCCATTTTTCAGATGAGAAAACTGAGGTTTAATGAGATGTGACTTCCTCAGAGATGTACACAGAGAGAGAGTTGTAGAACCACAATTCAGTTGTACATTTGGCCATGAATCCTGGGCTCTTTACATTGTGTCCTTTTCTATGAATACCATATTTTCTGCCTGAATTATTATTTACAGGTTCAAGATCTAGCACTCTGCTTTTGTCGTTAGCAGTGGATAGTATGGGTGCTGAAAGTCACTACCAGATCTTTTCTGGTGTTATGACTTAATTAAATGTTGAATAATAACGAAGGCACACTTGTATAAGAAGTGTGAAAACACTGTTTACACCTGACAAAATCAACTCACTGTTATGTCTGTCAAGGTACAAGAATGCAAATTGTAAAGTGCTAGACAAAGGCGTTTTCTGTCGTCCTCTCATTGCTAAAATTAGGGGTGAAAAAGACCAATGGAGTGAAATGAATATTTTTTCAATTGTACTTTTCCTTCCTAAAATACTCATGGAACAGCCTGATTCCCACCCCCCCTTTTTTTTTTTTTGTTTTCAATAATGGATTACCTTTTTAAAAGGATCCTAATATATACGTAATACATTCCAGTTTGTGGATAATCTAATGACACAGTGCTTTAAAATACAGAGATGTTTAGATTACTGCCCCCTGCTACTGTTTCAGTGATGTTGAGAGCTCATTGCATGTTTGGTCTGTTATAATTGAATTGTAATTCCAGTTTCAAAATTATTCTTCCATTCTGGATTTTAAAATGGTTTTGAACCGGGATTTAAGTGGTGATCTTTCTTTGTTCTTCTTCTCTACTAATTTAGCCTCCTAAAGCCATTCTGTCCAGTATGGTAATCACTGAAGATCTGTGGCTATAGAAACGTAAAGTAAGATAGATTGACAATAGATGAAACTAAAAATTTAGTTCCTCTGTCCCGTTCGCCCTGTTTAAATGTTTAGTAGCCCATGTTGCTCTCGACAACCAGACCGGAAAGCCTAGATGTAGAGCGTTTCCATCACTGCACTAGGGTCATTGTCATAATCTGCT
This sequence comes from Sapajus apella, assembly GCF_009761245.1. Lineage (NCBI taxonomy): Eukaryota > Metazoa > Chordata > Mammalia > Primates > Cebidae > Sapajus > Sapajus apella. Next base: position 2,964,692 of record NW_022437003.1, on the reverse strand, counting down.
TGTGGTGATCTGTTCATTTGGGTTCAAACAGTATGAATTGGGCTATTGCCATAAAAGGTAGCCAGATCTGATATCTGGAAGAGGCTCTGGCATGCCTGGTGTGGACATATTATGTGTTTGCTCTAGTGTATGTAAGAGTGTTGACCACTAACTTTACCTGGTTTCAGAATCTGTATCTAAATAGCTATCTGGGCCGCTGGTTTTGATAGTTGTTTCTCTGGTGAGTGGACCAGGTAAAGAGCAGCCACAAACTGAAACCAATTCAGAATGAAATCCTAAGGCAGGGAGTCTTAAGTTACAAAACTACTTGTTTAGGTTGGTTTCGTAGTCAGGAGATTGTCCTACAGAAATTTGCCGTTGAAGGCCACAGGGAGTTCAGCAAGCCTGTCTGGTGGCTGTCTGTCTAAGTTCCTTGAGGCAAAGAAAAGAGACAATGGATCCTTGTTTTTTTGACAGCTTTATTGAATGTATTCAGTCCCAAGTTCTGCATAATTTGCTTAACTAGAGATATTTTGCACAGTGAGTAAAATTTTCTTGGTGTGAAATTTAATCCTCATAATATCTTCAGAATAATTGTAACACTTGCCCGATGTTTCTGTCTACAACCCAGCTCTGCGTAAATATGTCCAAATGCCTTTCCTTGTTGAAAAGAACTCTACTCTTCATTGTTGACTTGTTATTCCTAGTTAACAGCCAGGAAGTACAGGAAATATGTATGTTTAAAAAAAAATAAGGAAGACGATTGGTTTTAAGATTTCTCTTGATCTTACTCCCTTCAAGCATATAGTAATTGACCAGTTTTATCTCCTAATTCTTAACGTTTCTCTTTCACTGATGGACAAATAAAGCAGTGTTTGGATGATCATTTACAGATTGCACAGTTAGCTCAATGGTGATAAAAAAAAAAAAAAAGACTGGATAAGGCTTACCATCAAGGGCTTACATGAAATTGAATGTGAACGTGGAGAACAGTTTTGTGTTCAGCAAGCTCTGGTTGTTCTTTAAAATCTTTGATGATTACAAGTTTCTTCATTTAAAATTGTTTGCTGTAAGTTTTAACAGGAAGCGTTTTCTTCATTAATATGTTGTTTTGAGTCTGTCTCCCGTTTTTGTGACCAGACCCCACACGTATTATAAGCATGAAGAAACAGCCACTCACTGCATAGGCACCAGTGAGCCCTTTCCTTTAAGAGGTCTATTTATAGAGAGATGCTGAAGCAGGAGTGAGTGGGTGGGTTCATGTCTCCAGTGATATAATCTTGCCTTCCTGTGTTTGGGAGCTTACAAAGGAAGACAGCTGTTTATCATCCTTCCACATTCTATCCACTCCAAACCTGGTTGGGCTAAAATTTACAAAGCTTCTGTAGTCAATCAAGAGTGCATGCCAGAGAGTCCATGCAGCAGATGGGCCCCACGGCATTGACTACCCTCAGAGTTTTCTCTTCTTAAATTATAACCTTACCTCCTGCAGTCGCCATCCTTGAAACTAGCTCTTCTGAAAGTGGCAAATGATGTAGGTGGTATTTGTTTTATAGGCCAGATTGGTTTTAAACAAGTGGAACAATTTGCTGAGTATAATCATCTCGATTCACCTCTTTTTGGAAATGATTTATCAAGACTTGAACAGCAACTGAGCAACTGTTCTTGAAAAAAGTAGAGGATAGTGTTTATTTTGCAGTATGGTGGTCTTTTAAAACTTGCTTGTTTTGCTTGGAAGCTCAGAACAGAAGAGAAAAACAATGGGAGATGCTGGGTTGCTGAGTAGCAGTTGTCCCATGGTTAAGCTGAAGTACTTTCTTACCGTAAGGGTTTATAGGAGTGAATGAAGGGGGGCAAGGAAAATATTGACAATCTGCTGTTAAAATAACACTGATAAAGTTCTAGAGTTTTCTCTTTCGTAGCAAAGGAAGCTGTGAGTGTATATGCAAAAAAGAAAAAAAAAAGGATGGTGGTTCTGCAAAGTTTGGGCTTTCTTTGTTCTTAGTCCCTGCTTGGGATTTTGAGGAAAATGGAATGTATTTCTATTTTCTATTTCACTTGGTTTTCTAATCTCTCCTATTTGGCCAGCTACTTTCTGAGAACATATTGTACACATGTTCTGATGCTGTTTGAAGGCCCTGTGAGAGACAAGAGCTGATTGAAAGCTCTCAGTTCTGCTGAAGTGGGTGGCCAGAGCTGAAACTGAACAGCTGCCATACACCCATTGAACTTTTGTCATTTATAAATTATTTTCCATGCCATCTGGAGCAAGAATGGTGCCATGGTTTAGAGAACCTCTTTGTGGGGTACATTCCTATCCAGTGCTTATATAGCTTATTACCACATTTATCTGAAGTTTTAAAATCTCCATTTGCTTGGAGGCTTAAGGATGTGAATTAATATGAATGATTTCTTTAAATGTTATATGAAAAACACCACCTCCACCTCTACCAGCGTTTCCCCCTCCTCCTTTCCAATGACAGCATCCTGCCTGCTCTCAGCTCCAGTGGAAAATGCATTAATCCCAGAGTCTCCGTGAGGTTTCCTGTTTGATGACATAATCAGAAAATCCTCCTCACATTGCCCTTGGGGTTGCTGTCTGGATGTCATGTTGTCTTGGTGGGTGTAACTCAGCCATCAAAAAAATCAGCACAGGCTATAAACTCCAGACCTGAAATGCATGAATATAATGTTGAACGAAGTAACGCCGTGGGCCTGTGTGCAGCACTGGTAGGGAATTTCATTAAACTGCAGATTCTCTCTGGCATCGGATGCATTGGCTGGTGACTCCAGTACATGTGGCATGAGCTGCTGCAATGCCACTAGCAGGAGGTATTTGAACTGCTCCAGTGTAAGCTGTTAGACTACATCTTGTGGAAAAATACCACACACCCTTGACTACCGGAGTTTGGTTCTGTTGATTTAAGTTGGTTCCTGCCTTCCATTCCCCTCCGGGGCAGCCTGTTTACCTAATATGTTTTGCGTTTGGTGTTGATCACAGGAAGCTGCGAAGAACCAAACTAGTGGGAAGAGTCAGAAATAGAAGATGAGGATACACTTTAAAATGAGAAGAGCAAAAGATGGCAACAGACACGTGAAGCAGTTTTTAAAAGTTCTGAAGATAAGATAGTGTGAGGCAGAAACTTAAGTAGCTGTGAATATAGTTGGAAAGAAGAAACCTTGATATAAAAGTAGAACCCAGAATAGGATGTTTAGATGCCAAAGGGCACGCACAGTTTTACGAGTTTAGAAGTTATTGGCATAGGAAATTGAGCATATGCTTAAATATGGATTTCCTTTGCTGTTTGGAGAACTTTATATATTTTTTGTTGTTGTTTTGGTAGGCTGCCATAACCCTCCGTTTCGTGGTCTTGGATGGAATATCTCTTGCCTTGGAGCTTGGAAATCCAAGCTTGATTGGCACTTGGTCAGGATGAGAAGAAGGAATGGACCTCTTAGGATGATTTACAAGTTCTAGAAGCAGCCTCCGTGAACCACCCTCCTGTTGTTGTACCAGACTCTTTCCTGCATGTGTCTAGCTGGGGGTGGAAATAGGTGGTGGGGGAGCTGGTGGGAGAAGCAGGCAAGATGCTGCTTGATAGAGCTTCACTGGAGAGAAGTGAAAGAGGAAGGACAGGGTGTAAGCCCCAGCCAGTCGAAAGCCTGGGTGATGTCACCGTTCCTACCTTCTTATATCAGAGTGGCCTTGGGTTTTCCATATTGTATTCCAAGCAGCAGTACACCTTTCACAGATGCTTCCCCTGTGCTTGGGGAATCTGGGCTAATACAATACTAGAAAGGAGACAGTTGTATTTCTTTGTTGCTACTCTGACTATTACAATTATTATTATTTATTATTTATTATTATTTTTTTTGAGATAGAGTCTCACTCTGTCGCCCAGGCTGGAGTGCAGTGGCACAATCTCGGCTCACTGCAACCTCCGCCTCCTGGGTTCAAGCAGTTCTCTGCCTTAGCCTCCCAAGTAGCTGGGATTACAGGCACCCACCACGACACCTGGCTAATTTTTTTTTTGCATTTTTAGTAGAGACCGGGTTTCCCCATCTTGGCCAGGCTGGTCTTGAACTCCTGACCTCATGATCCGCCCACCTCAGCCTCCCGGAGTATTGGATTACAGGCGTGAGGCACCGCGCCCGGCCTATAATTGTTTTTTAAATTTACAACTGACTACTGAATACACGGTAAAACTTGGAATTCTGGATTTCAGGTTCTGTGATTTCTTTTCTCGTATAGTTCTGTGATGGTTACATCACCAAGCTGTGAGCGTTTACTTTCAAAACAGCTTCATTTAAACCGTCCTATGCCTTGTACTAGAATAATGCCACCCCAGGGTGGGAAAGGTTCTTAAAGATCACATCTAATGGGTGAACCTCTTCACCCAGGGGTGTTGTGACAAGAGTGGGGGGAGACCGTGATCCCTTTTATTCTAGATACGTAGCACAGATGGTGTGTTAGTGAACGTACCATCTCACACATCATACGGAGCTGAACGTTTCAGGACGTCCTTGCGGACAAAAGGTTACCTATATGGGCACACTGGGGATCTATTTGAAGTTATTTATCAGATATTGCCCCTCAGTTCTGCTTGTCAAGATCTTTTTGAATCCTGCATCTGTAGCTATTGCCTGTTACAGATTTTGGTCCCAATGTGAAGTCAAAAAGACTCGATACATGAGGTGAAATCCTGGCTCTACTGTGTTCTGGCTTTGTTACATCAAATGAATAATTTACCTGCACCAAGTTTCAGTTTCCTCATTTGTAAAATGGAGAATATGATGTTCTACCTCCCCCGTTGTGAAGGTAAAGAATAATAGCGCGTATAGAGACGTTTGAAAAAATAAAGCACCACACAAATACTAATTTTTATTAGGCAGTCTGAAAATACGACAAATATATTTTTTTTTGGCTTCATGCAGGTCATTGGTTTAAAAAAAAAATGATGAAGCAAAAAGGCCAAGGACACAACCCTGCCTCTGGGGACCCTCCAGAGAGTGGCACCGATTGGATGTTGACAGCATTTTGGTTCATCTGTTTATTAGTCTAACAAACTGCCCTCGCCTTCTGCCCATATTTTCACATCCTGGCCTTTAAGTTGTCCTGGGAGCCCTTGTCAGATTCCTTACTCAAGTTCGAATATATTGTGTCCACAGTGTTTCCCTGATCTGCCAGGCTAGCAGCCTTGTCAGAGAAGGAAATGAGGTTTCTTTCGTCCCTGCTGAACCCACGCGGTCCGCCAGGACTGGTGCTTGCTTTTCTGAGTAGCCACAAACCATTCTTTTAACACTCTGCCAAGAATCCTGGCCAGGATCAACAGTAAACGCACTGGTGGTGTGCAGCATTGGGATTCTCTCTTCCTTTTTGTTTTTCTTTCTTGTCTTCTTCAAAGTGGGAACTCATTTCCCCCATCTCCAGTCTTCTGGCACCAATTCTGCTTCTCCATCAGGATTTCCAGGAAGGGGAATTCAAGAGCAGTGAACTTTTGCTTGGGCCCAGGTTGCAGTCACACTGACACTCGGTGGCTCATCTCATTTTTGCTGAGGTTGCGGTAAATACTTAGCAGCAGTGGGACGTGTTGACCGCTGTAAATTCATCATAGTTAAAATCCATGTAATGGGAAGACCTTAGAAATATATTCCTCCCTATTATAAATACATTTTAAAATCCAGTATTATTTTTAGTTCCCTTATGAAAACAAAAACAACAATTTTAAAAGCCAGTATGTCTTTGGAAAAAAGCTAGAATTTTTTTTTTTTTGTACTGAAGAGCCCAAGAAAGCCCACTCAATATAAATTTTACTTTGCCTGGTTATAGGGGCATGAAAAAATGATAGAATTTAAAATAACATATTCTTAAGGTTTTATTCTACACAATAATAAAATTGCTTTTTAATGAAGAGCTGTTTTTTGAGATGGAGTCTCGCTCTGCTGCCAGGCTGGAGTGCAGAGGCGCGATTTCGGCTCACTGCAACCTCTGCCTCCTGGGTTCAAGTGATTCTTCTGCCTCAGCCTCCCGAGTAGCCGGGATTGCGGGCACTGGCCACCATGCGCAGCTAATTTTTGTAATTTTAGTAGAGACAGGGTTTCATCATGTTGGCCAGGATGGTCTTGATCTCTTGACATAGTGATCTACCCGCCTTGGCCTCCCAAAGTGCTGGGATTACAGGCGTGAGACACCACGCCCGGCCAGAGCTATTGTATTCTATGCTGTATATCAGACATTTTACATTTATTACCTTATGTAGTACAATGACTGTCCAAGGCCAGGGATTTGCATGTTTTAGGGATGAGAAACTGAGGCTCAGACAGCTTTAGTACAGTGCTTAATAGGTGCCAAACTGGAATTTGAATTCAGATCACCTGACTGCAGAGTCTCAGACTTTTCCATTACAGCACAGTGTAACTGTAAATGATGTTTTCTATTTGACTTTCAAATTTTTAACTTATTTAGTATTATAATGACCATGCTGAGTGACCTTTAACTTGGGCTATGTCAGTGGGAATTGCTGAAATAAAGCTGTGTTTTATTAATAAGCAGAGTGATGATTGAGTTGGACTGCTTTACACATTTCTAAATTTAAAAAAATTACCAATGAAAAAAGAGCTGCTTTTATCAATTTGTGGTCATACGTGGAGATTTTGCCTTACTTATTTAATTTTTTACAAATCGGTTAATGGTCCTTTTAATACCCTATCAATCAATATGTAGACTTTCCCATTGATAAGGATACCTCACTAAAATAAATCAATTCTCCTTTGTCATTTTGACAGGACTTAACTAAAAAGGGGTTAATCCAGAATGCAACAGGAAAATACCTGCAGGCTATTACTAAAACCTAATTTGTAAAATCAAAATTGTCATAGGAATATTTCACAGTTGGCTGGGCATGCTGGCTCACGTCTGTAATCCCAGCACTTTGAGACGTAGAGGCGGGCCGATCAGTTGAGGTCAGGAGTTCGAGACCAGCCTGGCCAACATGGCGAAAGCCCATCTCTACGAAAAATACAAAAATTAGCCTGGCATGGTGGCGTGCACCTGTAATTCCAGCTAACTGGGAGGCTGAGGCAGGACAATTGCTTGAGACTGGGAGGCAGAGGTTGCAGTGATCTGAGAAGACCCTGTCTCAAAAAAAACAAAAAACCTGAATATTTCACAGTTTATGATAACAAAGAGCTTGTCTCTATTCCATAGGAAAGATTAATTTGCTTTTCCAGTGTGAGAGTTAACTACTTTTGTCTTTTCATTGTGGCATTCTCGTCCCATTGCCCAATGGTGTAGAAAAGCTCCAGGTAGTGTAAGCTCTGTTTCCCAAGGCTTGCTTTGGAATTTAAACCATTTTAATAGGGAACTGTATAAGAAAATCTCATGTAATGCCTGAAAAATGTACAGTTTCAGATCTGGTGCATGAGGCTGTTTGCTGACCTAATAGAGGATTTGTCTAAGAGTGACCCATAAGAATCTTTGGAAAGGGGAGTTTTCATTAACACAGGCTGGCCAAAGCTGTGTTTGAACCAGTGGGAGCCCAACAGCTCTACACACACAGGATTCCCCAGTGCCTTGTCAGAGGCTCGTAAACCCAAGAGCTGCATCTATAAAGTCTTGTTTTGAAAGCTGATTGCTAACACGTGAACACTTACCATGATGATGGTTAAAATCAGAGCTTGCTTTTTTCATAACACTTACCGAAATTCATTTTTAAAGAACTTTCAAAATTAAACATTAATATCCTCTCTACTTAGCTGTGTGATACAAAGTGTTCAGGAAAATTTATGCCTCTTCTAGTTCATGTTTATCCCCAGGCTGAGAAATTTTAAATCATTTTTAGCCCCTTCCTTCGAGGATATTGCCTAGCTTTTTCATTTATATAACTTAGATTATGTAGGTCAATTCGTTGACTAGAAACTCATCTAAATAAGGCTTACATCTGAATCTTGGTGTTTAAATATCTTTGGGGGAAAATGTGCTTAACTAAATGGGTTTTTCTTGAAGTAAGGCAGTAAGCATTAAGTGTTTGTTTTTTCATTAACTTTATATTTTTTAAAATTTTAAGTTATCCTTTTTAGAAATATCAAAGTCGTTTTGTATTTCTGTAGTACATTTGGAAACCTTTGGAAAATAGGCTTATGTTTTTGTTGTTTATGTTTTTTATAATATAAACCTTTGTGCTGGACAATATTTTTCCGAATTTTTTTTTAAGTTAAGCTCAGGGATACATGTGGAGAATGTTTGTTGCATAGGTTTATGTGTGCCATGTTGTTTTGCTGCACCTGTTGACCTGGACTCCACGATTCTTCCCCTCGGCCCCGACCCTGGATATATCAAACACCAGTCCAGTTTAATTTGCCAGAAGATAAGTTTTAAACTCCTTTCTTAGTCTCTTGATGTCTCCCAATGCTTGATTCCTATAGGTAAAGCAAGTGACTACTGTTTGAAATATGGGATGTTTAAAAAATGGTAAAACTCTGAGGTACAATTTTATGATTACAGTATTCTCAGCCTCTTTGAGTCATAAAACTCAAAGAGTAAAAACAATACTTTGCGTAAAAAACAATGCTTATATTCCTAAAAAGAAATACTTTGCCCATGACTGGTAATCAAACTCTTGCCTGATTCAAGAAATTTTTTTTTTTTTTTTTTGAGATGAGGTCTCATTCTGTTGCCCAGGCCGGAGTGACCTCAGCTCACCGCAACCTCTACCTCCCAGGTTCAACTGATTCACCTGCCTCAGCCCCACCAGTAGCTGGGATTACAGCCATGCGCCATCAGGCCTGGCTAATTTTGTATTTTTGGTAGAGATGGGGTTTCACCATGTTGGCCGGGCTCGTCTCGAACTCCTGACCTCAAGTGATTCACCCACCTTGGCCTCCCAAAGTGATGGGATTACAGGCGTGAGCCACCATGCCTATCCAAAGAAATTATTTTAGCTTGCTTTTACTTACCTAAGCAGTTCTATACGTGACTGATTTTTAAATTTTTAATTTTTTAAATTTGAGACAGGGTCTCATGTCATCACCCAGGCTGGAGTGCCCTGTTCTCCAGAGAAGATAGCTGTTTCCCACTGCTGTGGCTACAGTTCACTGCAGGCTTGACCTCTTGGACTCAAACAATGCTCCCACCTCAGCCTGCCAAGTAGCTGGGACCACTGGTATGCACCACTGTGCCTGGCTAATTTTTGTAGAGATGAGGTTTTGCCATGTTGCTCAGGTTGGTCTTAAACTCCAGCACTTGAGCAGTCTGCCCACTTTGGCCTCCCAAACTGTTGGGGTTACAGGTATGAGCCATTGCACCTAGCCCTGATTTTTTTTTTCATTTTGGTAGGAGAAAGAGGGTCACTGTGTTGCTCAGGCTGGAGGGCAGTGGCTGTTCACAGATGTGATCGTGATCATAGTGTACTCAACTACTCGGCTCCTGGGCTCAAGCAGTCCTGCTTCGGCATCCTGAGTGTCCGGGAGTACAGGTGTGCGCTGTAGTGCCCAGCTTTGATATTTTGAATAAACTCAGTGGTGAATGTAGCTATGCTAAATTATGCTGTTATTACTTTATTATTTTAATTCCAAATGCAAGATAATATGCTGAGCTGTTAAACAGGTTTCTATAATTTAAAAGGGATTGAGATCACACAAAGTATTTTCTCTGGCCATAGTGAAATTAAATTAGAGGTTAATAACAAAGCCATCAAGAAAATTCCCTACCTTTGAAAATTAAACAACACACTTCTAAATGACACATAGGTCAAAGAACAAATCAAAAGGGAAATTAGAATAGGTTATGCAATGATGATAATATATACCCGAATATATCAAAATCTGGAAGAGATGCAGCCCAGACGCTGCTTAGAGGGAATTTTGTTTGCTTTAAATGGCTCTGTTAGGAAATTAAAAAGTAAGATTTTAAAGGTATACAAACCTACTTGGTAAAACTGTCAAGAAATGCCAGACAAAAATCAGAAGAATGGTTGCTCCTGAGGAAGCAAGGGATGTGGTTTGTGAGAAACCCTCTGTAATTTATATGTCAAAGCCTCAACCCTTAGTACCTCATAATGTTACTATTTTTAGACACAGGGCCTGTAAAGAGGTGACATAAAATGAGGCCATTGGGCCGGGCGCGGTGGCTCAAGCCTGTAATCCCAGCACTTTGGGAGGCCGAGGCGGGTGGATCACGAGGTCAAGAGATTGAGACCATCCTGGTCAACATGGTGAAACCCCGTCTCTACA